>NC_056739.1:977333215-977350767 GCF_019279795.1 Protopterus annectens | reverse complement strand
ACTATAGGTCTAAATGGTGGGGCATGCAGCCTTTTATGCAATTTAGGAGTGCCAAAAAAGGCTGGAATTCTAGGTGCTGCCATTGTAAATATTTATGGGTATCCATATCAATGGAACCTTCTAGGAATAAATCATTTAAAGTTTCCCTAATCTTACTATATGCTACGTTGACCTTGTTCAATGTCACCTGCCTATAAGAGGGGGTTTCTAGATGTTTGAACATATAGTCAACATAGGTGCAGTGATCCATAAATACAAGACCTCCCCCTTTATCTGGTTTCATTACCCTGATGTAATATTCTTTCAAAAAATTAATGAAATCCTGTTCCAAAAAGGTGATATTACTTATGTATTTATGAAGTCTATGTGTCACATTGTTCTTTTTTTTTTTGCTAAATAATTTTTATTTTTTTTGATTGTAGAGAAATTATGATACAGTAAATTTTAAATTACAATTCAAAATAAAAGAAAATAGTTAATAAATATAACGATATGTACAATATTTACAGGTGGTCCAATGAAAAGGATTGACCAATAAGGTTATAAAGAGGAATAATCTCATAGAACTAGTATAACCTTTACTGGCATATATTCACATAAGTTCATCTTAGTTTATGACATTTCAGTTTCATGTAGAAGAAATTCTGTCCTTTTGTAATGTGTCTATAAGTATTAAGATTTTATTCCAAGGATTGTCTGTCCAACGTCTGGGAAAAATTCTTTCTTCTTTGACTTTTATTTCTTTCTGTGCAGATTCCTTTAATAGAGATATGAAGTCTTCATAACTTGGAAGAACAGTGGATTTCCATTTTCTTGTTATACATTTTCTGGCTACAGCCAGAATAGACCATAAAAGATATTGATCACTTTTACTCATAGTTACTGAGTCATCTACATTCAAAAAAATTAAAGATTTTGTTAGAACAAATTTATCATCATATGGCTTGAAGAAATCTATTAATATCTTCCCAGAATTTTTTAATGCAATCATAAATTATATGTATCCAATCTGCCTTACAGTTTACAGTACATCTCCAGCATGTGGGCTTTTGGACAGGGTCAAATTTGACTATTTTATATGGTGTATAAAAGGCTCTATGTAAAAATTTCCATGTGAAGATTTTCCATATCTGGAAGTTTGATGTTAGCTTAACTGACAACAAAAGGTCATTTATACCTTCAGATGATAGATTTATTGTCAAGTCCTTTGTTAAAAATGTTCACAACATTTTGACCTATTTTGGTTTTATATACTATTAAAATTTTGAATAATTTAGATATAGAAATTAGCTTATTATGATTTCCATAAATCGATTCTTGCATATATTTTATGAACTTAGGTATAGTATTAAAGCTTGAACCATTAATAATTCTACATAAATCACTTGTATATTGTAGTATTTTTTGAAGTTCTGTTCTGTCTATTTCAGATATACTAAACTCATTTATTACTTGTTGGGTGGTTAAAGTACTGTGATTATTTAAGCATTGAAACCAGTAAATAAAGTTTTTGGATTCCCAATTAATGAGTATTTTTTCTTGGATTTTTTCTTTCAAATTCTTTGATGTTTTAAATGGTATTAAGAGATCAAACCATAATTTTATATCTGGATTTGTAATTATAAATTTTCTAAATAGATTATAAATATTATTCAGATATGATAAATTAGTGGGCTTTGTTGTTTTATTTTGTAAGCTATGACATAGAACATGCCAAAATATGTTGTTATAATTCTCCAAATCCATATTTTTAATATTTTGTTTTCATTTAAGAAGAAAGTTAAATGTAAAATTTTCCATGCGGATGAATAATTTGGATTTACCCAATTTAGTATAAGTTTAATGATGGAAGCTTTAATATACGTTTCTATGTCTGGAAATTTAATTCCTCCCAAGTCCCAGGGTCTAATATGATGTGAGAATGCAATTCTATTCTTTTTTGGATACCAAAGAAAATCCATTAAAAGTTTCTGTATTGTCTTTATAACTTTTTTATCTGGTAAAATAGGGATTGCTAATGCTATATAGTTTATTTGTGGTAGTAATATCATTTTTATTAACTGTAACCTATCTTCCAAGTTTAACATTAATTTATTACAGCTATTAACTTGTTTTTGAATTAAATTTTGGATTTTATTATAATTTAAGGTCATGGTAGTATCTATTTTTCTCAGATATAAGAATTCCTAGATATTCTAGTGAAGAAACCTTTTCTCCAATTATTTGATATTTATTCAGATGCAAGTCATCTATTTTATTAAGAAGTATATGTTTTGATTTGGATTTATTGAAACAAAGACCTGAAATGGAAAAACATCTTCTTCTTGTTTCTCTAATTCTTGCATGGACTCTTCATTCGGTCTTAAAGTCAGCAATATATCGTCAGCAAATAACATGATTTTAGAATTAAATTTATTGTAAAAGTTAAGTCCTTCTATTTTTAGATCACTTCGTATTGCAGACGCAAATAATTCTATCGCCAGGGCAAACAGAATGGGAGACATAGGGCAACCTTGCTTAGAGCCTTTAGTTATTTTGAAAGCTTCCAAGGTAAATGGGCCTAATTTTACATAAGCCAGGTTGTCTTTATATATATTCTTTATTAAATTTATAAAGTTTAATGGGAATTCAAAAAGTTCCAAAATTTTAAATAGTTACTTCCAGTTTACCGAATCAAATGCTTTCTCTATATCTAATGTGATTATAAGAGCTTCTGAATTGTCTCTGTTCAAAGCTTCCATAATGGTTAAAATTCTCTGAATATTGTCATATGTGTGTCTTCCAAATATAAAGCCTGTTTGGTCTTCATTTATGACTTTAGTCAGGGATTTCTTATTTCTATTTACTAAGATAGACATAAAGATTTTATAATCATTATTAAGCAGGAAGATAGGTCTATATGAACTACATTGGGATGGATCACTTTTATCTTTTTTTATAGGGGTAACTAGTGAATATTTCCAGGATGGTGGAGTAATCATTTGAGTTTGAATATCATTTAGCATGTTATGAAGTAGAGAAATTGGTGAATTTGGAAACATTTTATATAATTCCATTATTATTCCATCCATTACTAGTGATTTGTTGTTTTTACTTTAATTATATCTTTTATTTCTTTTATGGAGATATGTTTGTCCATTTCTACTTTTAAATGATCAGGTAGTTTTTTTATTAAGGAACTATTAAATTTCTGATCTGAAAATAAAATATTATTATCGTTATTTCCATAATGCTTAGCATAATATAACTTAAAAGCTTCAATAATATCATTCACATCAGATACCTTTTTTTTCCCTTTTCCTTCATGTATTATATTTATGATGTTATTTTCTAAGTTCTGCTTTTTAATTCTCATTGCTAGATTATGTAAGTGTTTTGGAGAAGTGGACATTGAAGCAAATTTTAGTTTTTCCACAGCTAGATTTGTTTTATGAGTGAGGAATTCATTGTATTTTTTATTTAAATCTATAATTTCTTTTTTTTTTCCTGAGAATCTATTACATCATAAGAACTTGTATTTATTTCTGTTATTCGTTTTTGTATGTTATGCAGTTCAGATTCCCATTCCTTTGTTTTATTTTTAATCCATCCTATAATCTTGCCAAATAAAAAAGCCTTGAGTGTATCCCAAGTTATTATATTATTTGTATCGTTAATAGGATTTGTTTCTAAGAAATATTTGATTTCTGAATCTAGCCAAGGTTTAAACTCTTTTAATTTAAGGATGTAAGCTGGTATTCTAGTTATAGTGTTTAATATTTTGAAATCAATTTGTAGTTTAAGAATTAAGGCATTATGGTCTGAAAGGGGACATGGGATAATAGAAACTTTTGTTATCCTACTGCTTAAATCAGAGGAGACCAATATTTTATCTATTCTTGTTTTAGTATTAAAGCGATAATCGCTATGTGTGTAACTTAATGAGTTAGAATCTTTAAAATTAAATGTATCTATTAGATTTAAGCTTTCTAACCATCTCTTGAAATATTTACTTACGGGTGTGAGACGTAACTTTCTTTTATTAGTTGTTTCAGAGTTATCTAAAATACAATTGAAATCTCCCCCCATTATTATCATACCTTTATTTACTTTGTTAATTAATTCTATGTGTTTTTAACCGTGAGACAATCCTATTCCAGGAATCCAGTAAATATTTATTAAAGTCCAAATTCTATTTTGATATTTTATTATTACAATTGATATTAACCCTTCTTTATCTTCATGTTTGTAAATGATCTGAGGAATAACTACACTTTTTTTTCATAAAATTATAACTCCTCTTGTTTTTTTTTTTTTTTTTTTTTGGAGTGAGAAAGAATTAGATAGTCACTAGGTTTCCATGTGAAATTATCATCTCTTTTAAAATGAGATTCTTGTATAAATATGATTTGTGCTTTTTGTAATTTCAAATATCTTAGAACATTTGACCTTTTTATAGAATTATTTAAACCATTAATAATTATAGATAATAAAGTTGTGTCTGTCATTTTTTTAACTACTTATTTGTACTTTTGGATTGTTTGTTCTTGAAATTTTGTTTTACCTTGGAAGTTAATGTGTTTTGACTATTAGATTTATCTTCTCTTTTAAAAGTTATTTTGAAATGAATATATTTATTTCTATTAATGCTTAAAAAAAGTTTCAAATTGGACCAATGAAAAAAGAAAAAGCTGAAAAACATTGCGTTAACATAAATTGAATAAACAAATAATGATTTTACCATTCTAAATCCCAAACATGAAGTGTCTAGCACCTCAAATCTGTTTGGACTTAAAAGTTCAAACAGATTTACCCTCAATAATAATAGTTGCATTAATGAGGAAATGTTGCTTTAAATTGAGCTCCTCAAAAAAATGAAAACTAAAACCAGAGAACAAGATACACTTATTATGTAAATAACATATATACCTAGTCTGTGAAGTTTTGTTCATTACTAATTAGATTCTAAAATGAGATATTATTTCAAATTGCAAACAATTTTAAATAAGACATTTGTTAATTACTTTAACAATATATTAGATGTTCATTTTTCATTAATATTATGAATTTTTTGCAAATTACCAATTGTAAATAATATATTAGCAAATGTCAGATCATTAATTGTCATTAGTGATATTTAACATTGTTGTTAATAATAAAAAGAAGTAGAGTGAGTATAATAGATAGATACTGTTTAAAATAAAAGAGATTTTTTTACATATTTTTAGATCTATATAAGGTATTACATCAGCATAGTGAAGTTAATTGACATATAGCTAACCACTTTATCAAAACCAATTAAAGTCTTTACAGACAATAATATTCATTTATAAGATTTAATATAATAACAGTTAGAATTAAAGCAATATTTATAGTGCTTTACATTAAAGCATTTTCTCATTCTTCAGTCAATGTCAGTTTTATAACACTGGTAGTTCCACAATCTAAAATTAATAAAATGTGTAAAAAATTTCACTCCTAAATTACTTATATGTGATCTTTTGTAGTTCTGTTATTAGTAAGTTATTATTCATAAGGTTTTCTCTATTAAGTTCAATTTAAAGATCACACATATCAGAATATTGACTTCTGCTTATCACAAATGTAGTGAACGTCTGGTAACTAGTAAAGGGTCTCAACTTATATGTTAAAACTATAAAACAGAAAGGAGAAAGGTCAAAATTAGAATTATACTTGCAAAGGAAATCTACCTTGATAATGGTGCAATAGCACTCTTGTCCCATAACTAATCATTTATAATAAACATTTTACGTATAGTACTTCTTTTATACAATAACAAGTATGATAAAGCAATCTTTAGATAAATGAAAGTATAATTCCCAGTAAGCTGACACTCAGGATCTTCACCTTCCTTTTTCTTTCCCTCTTCTTCCATTTCTATACAACTTAACAACTATAAGAAACTCATCTAACCCAGTGTCGGTTAGATGTGTTCACAGAGCACATGTATTATACTTTTACCAGACACTCACCCATTAAGACACAACAGTATTTAAATGATTCACTATCTTTCTTGTTATAATAGCGTTGTCTTCAAAGCAGAGCTAACGCTATACTTGCATGAGATATTAACTGAGATTGATAATAAACCATAAATTTTTAATAAAATACGAAAGAATATATGAAGTGTGAGAATAATTGAAGCAAACGCTTCCTTTACTGTAATCAAAACAGCTGTGTTAAGGAAAGAACTCTGCGATAGTGTGTGTTTACATGCCATCTTGATATCAGTAACTTAAATTGCATCTAAACACGCTAGGATATATCGCGTGCTTATGAATGTGGACGGTGAACAACTTTTCAGACAAAAAAACTGAAAAAAGCCGAGCAGAAGGTTTATGAATACTGTCCACCTTCAGATAATACTTTAATGTTCTAGATGCTTCCCAAAATGTTCACGAGTGGTTCCATTTTATAATATTTTCATTAATATACTTTACATTAATTCAAATTAACAAATTGTAAATGTGTACCTCTAAGCTACATAAAAGCATTCACCAAGAACAACAATATTTATTCAGGCAATGATAGCGCACTATTCTGGTAACTAAATACTTGTATAGGGAAGAAACAGCAGTGTTAGAGAGGAAAACTCTGCAATAGTGTGTATTTACACGCCATCTTCTGGCCAGTAACTTAAATTAAATCTATGTACAGTTAAATATATCACGTGCTATGTGTGAAGTGGTGAACAACTTTTTAGATAAGGAAACTAAAAATAACTGAGCAGAAGGATTGTGGATGTTTTTTACTTTCAAATAATACAGTAATATACTGAATACATCTAAAATGTTCATGAGTGATTCTATTGTATAACATTTTTATCACAATACTCAACATCAAATTAAATCAATGAATTTTGAATGTACACTTTTAAATAAATTATTATTTTGCACTGTTCTAGTAACCAAACACTTGTATAGAAAAGAGACAGCAGTGTTAAAAAGGAAAACTCTGCAATAGTGTGTATTTATATGCTGTCTTCTGGCCAGTAACTTAAATTACATCTATGTACAGTTAAATATGTCACGTGCTATGTATGAAGCGGTGAACAACTTTTTAGATAAGGAAACTAAAAATAACTGAGCAGAAGGCTCGTGGATGTTTTTTTACTTTCAAATAATACAGTAATATACTGAATACATCTAAAATGTTCATGAGTGATTCTATTGTATAACATTTTTATCACAATACTCTACATCAAAATAAATCAATGAATTTTGAATGTGTACTTTAAAATAACATAAATGTGATTACTAAAAATGATAATATTTATTCAGGCATTGAAAGTGCTTTAATTTATCAACTGAGTAGTTGTATAGAGAAAACCATTTAAAAGGGCAGTTTATATCAAAATCTTAGTGACAAAATAAAAAGAATGTCTAGTATACTTCATTGGTTATTGTTTTCAAGTATTTAGAGAATAAGTATATAGAGAATAAGTATTTAGAGAATAAGTAAATAAAGAATAAGTATTTAGAGAATAAGTAAGTAGAGAATAAGTATTTAGAGAATAATTAAATAGAAATTAAGTATATACTTCAGGGCTTTAATAAGTTATTAATTAGTACTAACATTTAAGTGTTATATTAAACTAAACAATTAAGTAAGAAAAGAAAAAAGAAAAAAAAAGAACTGCTTTATACTAGTGTATTAAAGAGTTTAGTTTTAATATATTATAATCATATCTTTGTTGATACTTTGAGAGAAATAGTATAATCAGAGTTCTTTTTGTCAGTCTTTTGTTTCTTTTTTTCTCTTGCCTCCGACCAAATATTTTTTCCTGGAACCCTTTTTAAAGTGAATGAATTTAACCAGTCCATTTCTTCAGGTTGTGGAATTATGTTATTATTCTTTATGAAAGATGTGGCTTCCTCTATGCTGTTGAATGTTCTCATGTCATTGTTATATTGGATTCTTATTTTGGCTAGATAAGAGAGCTGCGCTTTGATTTTATGTTGTTTTAAAAGTTTTACTAATGGCCATGTTTTCTTCCTTATATCCAGAACTCTTGTTGAATAGTCATTATCAAATCTTAATAATGACTGTTTATACATAACAAGACTTTTCCTCCATGCAGATCTCAGTATAAGCTCTTTATCCATAAAAGAAAGAAATTTAACTACTATGGATCTTGGAGTTGATTTAGTAGAAATAGAAAGTGGCTTACCGATAGCTCTGTGTGCCCTCTCTATCCCATAAGATAAGCCTTCTTTTAGTTCGAGAACTTCAGGAAACCAAGAGTTCAAGAATGAGATGTCGTCACCTTCGGATTTCTCTGGAAGACCAAAAATCCTTATGTTTGTCCTTCTTTCTCTATTCTCTATATCATCAACTTTATTTATTAACCAAGTGTTCTATTGTAGCAGAAATTGAGTATGTAGTTCACTTTCTTTTAACCTCCCATCAACATCACTTAAGGAAGTCTCAGTGTCTGATATTTTTATTTGTTGCTGTTGTAAGATTTCTTTAAAAACTTCTGTTTATTTTTGGCAGTTATCTTTAAGACTTTCTAGATTTTCAGTAAATCTGTCCATTTTTAGCGATAAGTCCAGCAAAGTAGCAAATATCTGTTGCATCTCTTTTTTTTATAATAGAGTCTGAGTGTGAATTCTTGGAGTTACTCATCTACAAACAGATTGGAATATCCTCTGTAGCATTTGACAGGAAAATTTCAGAATTTTTTCTTCAAAATTGGTAGTTTTGTTATAAATTACTTCATCTTCGATATTTACCCCAAATTTTTAAAATATATTTAGTTTTTCCTGTATTTTCTAGTATGAGTATGAAGAGCTCAAAATCAAGCTGCTCTCAGTTAGCCATTAGGCTCCACCCTCCTGTCACATTGTTCTTGATGGCCCAGAAATCAACCTCGCACATTTTTTCAAACGTGTGCAAAGTAGGGTGGAGAGGAGGGTTGTAAGAACTAGAGATTCTTAATGCATTAGTTATGGGCAAATTATTACCCATCAATAGATTCAAATTAAGCTTACGGACAAAGACTTTCAAATCAATAACAGTTTTTACAATATCCATTTTGCGACTAGGAACAAAGGATAAGTCTTTCGATAAAAAGTCTACCATTTCTTGTTGAATCTCAAGAGAAGTATAGTTGTAAATGGTAAAGTCACCACCACTGCTTTTGTGCAGGTGTGGTTCTATACCAAAATTAAAGTTATGCACTATCTCCTGCGTGGTCTCCTCTTGTTCCGCCTGTTGTTCTGCTATGGGAGACGATATTGGTTGTTGGTCGTCACCCTGGAATTGCCCACTTGACAAATATCCTGTTGGTTTTCATGGATTTGGGGTGCCCTGTCCTGAATGTTATATTCTACACAATTCTGGCATTCCCGTGGGTGGGCATGTTGTTCGACAGAACCTTCTTGAAAGTTATTGTTATTATTATTGTTGTTGGTATTAAGCCCAGGGCTCCTCCTTAAAAACTGCCTTTGCTGGTTAGGAACATCAGTACTACTGTTGGAATTAGTCTGATCCAGCTCGAGGATACCTTGGCCAGGTTGTAAATTAGCATTAAGTCTCCCTGGGGCTTTATTGGAAAGTCTAGGACATGCCTGCTTATTAGCATAGTCTTTAATGTCTCTGGCTATTTTCTTCTTTTTGGTTAAGAGGAGCTTTTCAATAGTGGCATCAATGCTTGAAAATATTCTACAGTATTCATATTTATACCTCAGGAATTCTGCATCCGACTTTATTTCATTTTCAAGTTTTTCAAGATCAATTTTAAGACTAGAAATGTCTTTAGTATAAAACAAAATAAGTACTTGCAAGAATTCCTTACCTTGTTTATCGAATAATTCTATCAATTCATGATAGAAAATACTATCATCCGTCAAGTCTGCTGGGAAGCGCCATTGGCGTAACCCTTTTGGAATGATTTTATTACGGATGCATTCTTCAAGATATGACACCTCTAAATGCAATTTTTTTACATTTGAATAGCTTTGCATCAAAAACCTCGATTTTGTTTGGTAAGCTGTTATTCACTTCCTCATTGGATACAGTCACTGTTGTACTAGAATTATTAATGTCTCCAAAAGAAATGTTTTTATCTAAAAAGTTATTAATTACTGGAATAATTCCACTAGTAGTTGGGAAGTTGGGAAATTATTCCTGCCTGCAGCTTGAGGAACTGCAGCATTATTACCATTAGATACAGGCATTTCAGCAGTGCCATTAATGTGATTCAACTCACCATTTCCACCAGCTGCATTGTTATTATGTCCTTCATCTCTGTTTACCACTGGATTACCAGCTGAACTCTGCTGATTTAAAGCCCTGTTCTCACCCAAAATACTTTGAACATTGATAGAATCCACTTTCTGTGAGAGAGAGTCCACACAACCTACTAAAGCCTGGACTAAAGCAGTAAGGTTGCCAATACTATTGTCACGAGCTTCATTCGAGTTATCCACTTGAGTAAACATACTCTGAGAAACATCTCCGGTCCTGTTCGCCATAAAGAGACTACGAACCACTTCACCAAACAAACAAGCAAAAAACTGTTAAAACGAAACAGGAACAATGAGAGAAGTTCATCTGTATGTTGAAAAATCCAAGTATTTATTATACTGTTAAAACGTTAACGTTCGATTTAAAAGTGTATATAAGATATACGCTTTCAGCAAAATAAGTATCTCGCCTTCCTCAGACAAACAGAATACTAGTTACTATTCTAGCATTTATACATGGTTAAAGAATTGATAACCAATCAGCATGTAGTGCATTTCCTAATTAAATTTTCACCATGACAACCTTAAACAAGAAAATGCTTTTACCAGTCTTGCTCAACTTGACACAAATTTAAAGCACAAAAGCACATAGTTTTTTATGCTTATGCTGTTGTTTAACAATGATCTTGTATAAAGTGCAGATACTAATATCATCTAAAATTACAAATAAAAAATAAATAATGAATAACAAATAATGAATGATGATAAAGAATAAATGAATAATAAATAAATGAAGATAAAAAGAAATGTTGAATATGGTACGTATTACCTTTCCTTACTGCAGACTAGATGAGTGCTTACCTATTAAGAGCCAGCCACTTCAAAATACACTTAATTGATGTAACATCATTTATACCAGGAAACATGTGTGCCCTCATTTTGATTTGCCATGAAAGCTCATCCATCTCCAGGAGGATTTGCCAGGCTCCACCTCTAATGCCAGGTTCCCTATGTTCTAATATTATGTAACTGAAGGAGTGATCATCATACTCCATAATGTGCCTAGCTAAGGCATTAGTACTATCCTTCCTACTAATGGCATACTGATGCTCTTAGATTCTAGATTTGAATCTATGCTCAGTCTTGCCTATACAGAAGGCTTTACAGAAATTAAACTTAGCAGCATAAATGATGCCTTTAGTTTGGCAATTGTAATGGTTGTTAATCTTATGAACAATATTGTTGAGTCTAATGTGTCTACAGACCTTGACATGTCGGCACTGGGCACATGTACCACATTTGAACATGCCATGTGGTCTGTTAGAATGCTGCTTCTTTATCTTGTTTTGTAAAATACTTTTCAAGTTATTTCCTCTCCTATATTTTATTTTGGGCCATTATTTAAACGTCTAGCTATACACTGATCTGTTCTAATTAAGTCCCAGTTTTTAAATAACACTTCCTTAATTAGCTGGTGATCTAAAGAGAAAGTGTGTAGGAAACTGAAAGTATATTCTGATTTAGTCCCTAGAACAGTATCCAGCATATCAGTTGTTTCTAGGTTATCTTCCTGGGAGGTAGTTATCTGCCCTGAAGAATAATCCCCTAAAAGGGGAATGAAGTAACCTTGCTCTCGCTTACTAGTGACCTCATTTATGAGTTTAAAAATTAGGCTAGATAGGTACCTCTATGAACGAACATGCTCATGAGTGTTAAACATTCAGAATGGAAATCGTGTAAGTCTGTAATCATACGGGCAGCCCTAACCAACTGTCCTTTAATTACCGCTTTCTTTTGATGAAAGGGATGGCTGCTGGTAAAATGAAGAAAAGAGTTCGAGTAAGTGGGCTTCCTGTAAATTAGGCTCTTATACCTACTGTTATTACTATCCTTGATCAATAATACATCCAAATAATTTACTTGAATGTCACCTATACTATATGTAAACTCTAAAAAGTCAGTGTATTGTGAAATTCTGTTGATAAATGTAGGAATAAGTTCCCTATTACCTGTCCACATACAAAATATGTCATCCTGGTACCTAGTGTACCAAGTGACATATTTTTGAAACCACTCATCTTTAAAGAGCATGTTCATCTCCCAAAATGCCATAACTGCATTGGCAAATGAGCCTCCGCATGGAGAACTTATTGCCACACCTGAAGTTTGTACAAAAAATTGGTTCTCAAACATGAAAAAGTTATTGGCCAAAACAAGCTCAAGGAGCGTCTCTATTAAGTTTATGCTGTTATGATTACTTCCTTTTCTTAACATAAATTTTCTCACCCAATTCACCCCTGTAGTTTGGGGGATGACTGTATACAGATCTTTGACATCGATTGTCAAGAAAAGGACATCCTTTGAAAAAGCTTGCTTACTTAAACTATCCAGGAAGCTCCATGAGTCCTTACATATTTGGGCCTCACTTATAATTAATGGTTTGAGAACAGAATCGATATATTTGGCACATGCATATGTGATCGATCCTCTCCCATCCACTATAGGTCTAAATGGTGGTGCATGCAGCCTTTTATGCAATTTAGGAGTGCCAAAAAAGGCTGGAATTCTATGTGCTGCCATTGATAAATATTTATGGGTATCCATATCAATGGAACCTTCTAGGAATAAATCATTTAAAGTTTCCCTAATCTTACTATATGCTACGTTGACCTCGTTCAATGTCACCTGTCTATAAGAGGGGGTTTCTAGATGTTTGAACATATAGTCAACATAGGTGCAGTGATCCATAAATACAAGACCTCCCCCTTTATCTCGTTTCATTACCCTGATGTTACATTCTTTCGATAAATTAACGAATTCCTGTTCCAAAAAGGTGATATTATTGATGTATTTATGATGTCTATGTGTCACATTGTTCTTTTTTTTTTTGCTAAATAATTTTTATTTTTTTTTGTTTGTAGAGAAATTATGATACAATACATTTTAAATTACAATTCAAAATAAAAGAAAATAGTTAATAACTATAACAATATGTACAATATTTACAGGTGGTCCAATGAAAAGGATTAACCAATAAGGTTATAAAGAGGAATAATCTCATAGAACTAGTATAACCTTTACTGGCATATATTCACATAAGTTCATCTTAGTTTATGACATTTCAATTTCATGTAGAAGAAATTCTGTCCTTTTGTAATGTGTCTATAAGTATTAAGATTTTATTCCAAGGATTGTCTGTCCAACGTCTGGGAAAAATTCTTTCTTCTTTGACTTTTATTTCTTTCTGTGCAGATTCCTTTAATAGAGATATGAAGTCTTTACAACTTGGAAGAACAGTGGATTTCCATTTTCTTGTTATACATTTTCTGGCTACAGCCAGAATAGACCATAAAAGATATTGATCACTTTTACTCATAGTTACTGAGTCATCTACATTCAAAAAAATTAAAGATTTTGTTAGAACAAATTTATCATTATAAATGGCTTGAAGAAATCTATTAATATCTTCCCAGAATTTTTTAATGCAATCATAAAATATATGTATCCAATCTGCCTTACAGTTTACAGTACATCTCCAGCATGTGGGCTTTTGGACAGGGTCAAATTTGGCTATTTTATATGGTGTATAAAAGGCTCTATGTAAAAATTTCCATGTGAAGATTTTCCATATCTGGAAGTTTGATGTTAGCTTAACTGACAACAAAAGGTTAGTTATACCTTCAGATGATAGATTTATTGTCAAGTCCTTTGTTAAAATGTTCACAACATTTTGACCTATTTGGTTTTATATACTATTAAAATTTTGTATAATTTAGATATAGAAATTAGCTTATTATGATTTCCATAAATCGATTCTTGCATATATTTTATGAACTTAGGTATAGTATTAAAGCTTGAACCATTAATAATTCTACATAAATCACTTGTATATTGTAGTATTTTTTGAAGTTCTGTTCTGTCTATTTTAGATATACTAAACTCATTTATTACTTGTTGGGTGGTTAAAGTACTGTGATTATTTAAGCATTGAAACCAGTAAATAAAGTTTTTGGATTCCCAATTAATGAGTATTTTTTGTTGGATTTTTTCTTTAAAATTCTTTGATGTTTTAAATGGTATTAAGAGATCGAACCATAATTTCATATCTGGATTTGTAATTATAAATTTTCTAAATAGATTATAAATATTATTCAGATATGATAAATTAGTGGGCTTTGTTGTTTTATTTTGTAAGCTATGACATAGAACATGCCAAAATATGCTGTTATAATTCTCCAAATCCATATTTTTTAATATTTTGTTTTCATTTAAGAAGAAAGTTAAATGTAAAATTTTCCATGCGGATGAATAATTTGGATTTACCCAATTTAGTATAAGTTTAATGATGGAAGCTTTAATATACGTTTCTATGTCTGGAAATGTAATTCCTCCCAAGTCCCAGAGTCTAATATGATGTGAGAATGCAATTCTATTCTTTGTTGGATACCAAAGAAAATCCATTAAAAGTTTCTGTATTGTCTTTATAACTTTTTTATCTGGTAAAATAGGGATTGCTAATGCTATATAGTTTATTTGTGGTAGTAATATCATTTTTATTAACTGTAACCTAATTTCCAAGTTTAACATTAATTTACTCCAGCTATTAACTTGTTTTTGAATTAAATTTTGGATTTTATTATAATTTAAGGTCATGGTAGTATCTATGTTCCCAGATATAAGAATTCCTAGATATTCTAGTGAAGAAACCTTTTCTCCAATTATTTGATATTTATTCAGATGCAAGTCATCTATTTTATTTAGAAGTATATGTTTTGATTTGGATTTATTGAAACAAAGACCTGAAATGGAAAAAAAAATCTTCTACTTGTTTCTCTAATTCTTGCATGGACTCTTCATTCGGTCTTAAAGTCAGCAGTATATCGTCAGCAAATAACATGATTTTAGAATTAAATTTATTGTAAAAGTTAATTCCTTCTATTTTTAGATCACTTCGTATTGCAGACACAAATAATTCTATCGCCAGGGCAAACAGGATGGGAGACATAGGGCAACCTTGCTTAGAGCCTTTAGTTATTTTGAAAGCTTCTGAGGTAAATGGGCCTAATTTTACATAAGCCAGGTTGTCTTTATATATATTCTTTATTAAATTTATAAAGTTTAATGGGAATTCAAAAAGTTCCAAAATTTTAAATAGATACTTCCAATTTACCGAATCAAATGCTTTCTCTATATCTAATGTGATTATAAGAGCTTCTGAATTGTCTCTGTTCAAAGCTTCTATAATGGTTAAAATTCTCTGAATATTGTCATATGTGTGTCTTCCAAATATAAAGCCTGTTTGGTCTTCATTTATGACTTTAGTCAGGGATTTCTTAATTCTATTTACTAAGATAGACATAAAGATTTTATAATCATTATTAAGCAGGAAGATAGGTCTATACGAACTACATTGGGATGGATCACTTTTATCTTTTTTATAGGGGTAACTAGTGAATATTTCCAGGATGGTGGAGTAATCATTTGAGTTTGAATATCATTTAGCATGTTATGAAGTAGAGAAATTGCTGAATTTGGAAAAATTTTATATAATTCCATTATTATTCCATCCATTCCTGGTGATGTGTTGTTTTTGCTTACTTTAATTATATCTTTTATTTCTTTTATGGAGATATGTTTGTCCATTTCTACTTTTAAATAATCAGGTAGTTTTTTTATTAAGGAACTATTAAATTTCTGATCTGAAAATAAAATATTATTATCGTTATTTCCATAATGCTTAGCATAATAGAACTTAAAAGCTTCAAGAATATCATTCACATCAGATACTTTTTTTTCCCTTTTCCTTCATATATTATATTTATGATGTTATTTTCTAAGTTCTGCTTTTTAATTCTCATTGCTAGATTATGTAAGTGTTTTGGAGAAGTTGACATTGAAGCAAATTTTAGTTTTTCCAAAGCTAGATTTGTTTTATGAGTGAGGAATTCATTGTATTTTTTATTTAAATCTATAATTTCTTTTTTTTTCCTGAGAATCTATTACATCATAAGAACTTGTATTTATTTCTGTTATTCATTTTTGTATGTTATGCAATTCAGATTCCCATTCCTTTGTTTTATTTTTCATCCATCCTATAATCTTGCCATACAAAAAAGCCTTGAGTGTATCCCAAGTTATTATATTATTTGTATCACAATAGGATTTGTTTCTAAGAAATATTTGATTTCTGAATCTAGCCAAGGTTTAAACTCTTTTAATTTAAGGATGTAAGCTGGTATTCTAGTTATAGTGTTTAATCTTTTGAAATCAATTTGTAGTTTAAGAATTAAGGCATTATGGCCTGAAAGGGGACATGGGATAATAGAAAATTTTGTTATCCTACTGTTTAAATCAGAGAAGACCAATATTTTATCTATTCTTGTTTTAGTATTAAAGCGATAATTGCTATGTGTGTAACTTAATGAGTTAGAATCTTTAAAATTAAATGTATCTATTAGATTTAAGCTTTCTAACCATCTCTTGAAATATTTACTTACGGGTGTGAGACATAACTTTCTTTTATTAGTTTATTCAGAGTTATCTAAAATACAATTGAAATCTCCCCCCATTATTATCATACCTTTATTTACTTTGTTAATTAATTCTATGTGTTTTTTAACTTGCGTGAACAATCCTATTCCAGGAATACAGTAAATATTTATTAAAGTCCAAATTCTATTTTGATATTTTATTATTACAATTGATATTAACCCTTCTTTATCTTCGTGTTTGTAAATGGTCTGAGGAATAACTACACTTTTTTTCCATAAAATTATAACTCCTCTTGTTTTTTTTTTTGTAAAGGGAGTGAGAAAGAAATAGATAGTCACTAGGTTTCCATGTGAAATTATCATCTCTTTTAAAATGAGATTCTTGTATAAATATGATTTGTGCTTTTTGTAATTTCAAATATCTTAGAGAATTCGACTTTTTTATGGAATTATTTAAACCATTAATATTTATAGATAATAAAGTTGTGTCTGTCATTTTTTTTAAGTACTTATTTGTACTTTTGGATTGTTTGTTCTTGAAATTTTGTTTTACCTTGGAAGTTAATGTGTTTTGAGTATTAGATTTATCTTCTCTTTTAAAAGTTATTTTGAAATGAATATATTTATTTCTATTTATGGTTAAAAAAAGGTTCAAATTGGACCACTGAAAAAGAAAAGCTGAAAACATTGCATTAATTAAATTGAATAAACAATTAATGATTTTACCATTCTAAATCCCAAACATGAAGTTTCTAGCACCTCAAATCTGTTTGGACTTAAAAGTTCAAACAGATTTACCCTCAATAATAATAGTTGCATTAATGAGGAAATGTTGCTTTAAAGTTAGTACATATGTAAATAACATATATAT
>NC_056739.1:977316704-977332715 GCF_019279795.1 Protopterus annectens | reverse complement strand
GTATTAAACATTAAGGCAGACATTACGGCGGATTCCAAAGCATTGTTTGGTAACCAGGTTTGAGAAATGTTAGTCGGCCCAGAAAGGACTTCATTCCCTTCTTGTTAGTTGGCTTGGGTGCTTGTGAGCATTGCTACCTTCCTATCATCATGTAATGTTCTACCCTACTTGGATACCACATATCCCAGGTACTTTACCTGTATTCTCTGTAGTTGCAATTTATGCTTGCTTACTTTATGTCCCTGTTCTGCTGAATATCTCAATGATGCTATTGTATCTTCCATACATTGCTGCTGGGTAGGGGCATAAGCGGAATATCATCCACATAAAGTAGAACTTTGACTGGCCCCGGGTGGTATAAACACCGGAATGTAGCTAGCCATCTCCTGTGGGAATATCGTTGTACTTTCACAGTATCACTGCGATAGCCGGGTATGGCTGTATCTGTTACCCTGAATGTACATGCAAAGCAATACGGACTATCTGGATGTATAGGCATTGCAAAGGGAGCATAGCTTATATGTACCACGGTAAGATACTTCTGTGGCATGTTCATAGCATTCAATATTGTGTGTGGGTCTGGCACCATCGGTACCCTAGGTATTATTACATGATGTACAGCTTGTAAATACTGTACCATCCGCCATTCCCCCTTTGTTTTCCGATCAGAAGATACAGGGGTATTGCATGGTGAATAGCGATTACTTTGTAGATGGGGAATTCCCTCTGTGACTTTACAGATATCTTCTGGTGTCCACGGTCTATACACTACGGGGGTTGGGTCCTGGCCTTCCTGTCCTGCATGAGGGTTCGGTACTTAAATTAATTGACATATATCCTCACTGTGTTCTACTGACTGTCTTCTTACTCGAGTGTCCCTAGGTATGTTACGGGTTCGGGATGTAGTTTCAATAGCTTCTGTTACATGTGGTCGTTGTGATACCTCTGTTGCCACGGGATAACGTGTGGGGACTAGCCTGCCCTCCCGCTTCATATCCTGGATGTGGTATCGGAGGTGGTAGGGGGGTGGGGGGGTGCTGTCGCTACTACTGTATTATGATCTTCTCTGTGTACGTATGATGCTTTCTCATTTGTAGAGTTCTGTTCCCTTCGGTTCACTACCTCAATCCACCTATGTGCATGACGGATACCCAATTGTCGCTGTTGTGTCACCTGCACATCTTAGGGCTGCCACCTTTTCAAATGCACACTGTGGGACATTAGTGTTCGGAACGTGTAATTTGCAAGGGAAATGCATACCCACGGCCAGTACATAGGACGGGATTTCACTTTTTGCCAGGAGAGCTACCAATTGTTGTAGCATTTCAGTTGCTTATTCTGTTTATTATGATATTTTGTTGTTCCAGATACAACATTACTGTTTTATGCTACCATTTGAAAAGATATCTGGGAAATCTTTGTCCTGAGATATCAGGACATTTGCCATTTGTTCGGTTTGTTTGCAGGACACAAGTGGCCAAAGGGGGACTGTCCCTCACAGGGTGGGACAGGTGTTTACCCTGGAACATGTGCAGCACATTTTCAGGGATTGCAATGTTTCTGTAACGATCTTTTGTCTAATATACCATCAATGTCATATTTATTACCCCATTTTACTGAATATCTCACATTATGTGCTCTCTGCGATTGCATATACTTCACGTCACCCGTCGAACGCGGTGCACATGATCTGTTTGTTCACTACCCTCCCATATCCTCTACACGACTGCTCGCCTTCTCTCGTACCACGTGGTATCTCCTTCCCTGTATCCGCTGTAGTGTCTACAATGACTATTTACTCTGCTGTGTGTTCCCCTGACCTACGTCCAGATTTAACACTATTTGGATTGGTCTTCGACCCGCTATCACAACTGTTAACAGAAACACAATGTAGTCTGGTCCCTGATCTACAATAGAGACAAAGAGGCAAACACTCCTTACCTGAGCCTCCTGTTTAAGGCTGCACGTTTTCTTCTTGGGATCCAGTTTTCCGCTTTTCAGCCACAGATCAGACAGTGGACAGCCTCTTTACACACAACAATTCAGTCGGAGGTCTTTACATTCATGAAGAACCATTTAGGCAAATTCTCCTGCGTAGATGTCTAACCACCCATGCACTCTGACCTGTAGCTTACCAAGGGAATTCCGGATTACAAGGATCACAATGTCAAATAAGTTGTTAGAACCAGACTGTAGTTATCAGTAGGCTTTTCTACGTGACAGTCAATAACACAGGAGGCTCGGGTTCACAAAGTTTTAGTAGTGTACACAGGCAGGCAAAATAATATACAGTCCAAGTATGAGAGTTTTGTCTGACTCTATACAGTAAGCAATTTCTTTATATAATGTTTACAATCAGCTTCTGCCCACCTTACTGACGTGGTCGGTCACAGGGCATTTCCATGCGGGATGTGCACATTCTGCAGACGCATTCACATGCAGCCATTTCCATATCTGTACCTGAGGTGGGTTGATGACATGTGGGGTACGTATTTTCCCATGGCATTGCCTAACACAAACATATTACCACATTTCAGGTATGCACATTGTGTGTAGGTGTATAGCTGCACACGGATGCTAGCAGGTTTGGGTGCACAGGTGTACATGGGTGGGACTGACATGCTACAATGAGGCTATTGTGTATTACATCGGAATGCATGCGTTCTGCTTCTGGATATTACACTTCACCATACGCCATCCAGTGTATGCGACAGAGACGTTGCTGGGTGTGGGATATGTTGCTATGCACATGTTTTCCTGTGTTTAAGGTATCTTGATTCCTTCCTGTTGTTATGTCAACACAGCTACCCGGCTATGTCCTCTCACTACTGCTTGTGGCCATTCTGGTTGGCACCTTTTCCAATGCCCATAGTGGGACATGTTTTGTGGACACTTCGGATTTTGCAGGACAACACATACCCACGGCAAGTGCACTTGACAGAACTTCACTTGTTTGCCATACTATGTCATTTTCCATTTCTTCGCATTTTGCAGGGACACAACTGTCCAATGAGGGACTGTCCATGGCACATTGGGACAGCTGGTAACCCTGCTGACCATGCCCATGTCGCTACTGGGGTGGCCACCTTTTCCAGTTGCCAGGGTGGGATATTTCCGGGAGCCACATCTGACTTCACAGGCCGACACATACACACGGTCACTATATAGCATAGAACTTCACTTATTTGCCTAAATAAGAGCTTATTGTTGTGGCAGTTTGGTTGCTTATTCTGTTTCTTGTGACATTTAGGTATTTCAGTTACGGAAATAACCGATTCAGGCTACCATTACATTAAACACGGGATATCATTATGACCTACAATCTTAGCGCATTTCCCATTTTTAATACTCTTTTTCGGGACACGAATGCCCATAGAGGGACTGCCCCTCGCAAAGTGGGATGATTGGTGACCTTAGTCGCTACTCCTATGTCGGTGCGGCGTGCTGACATGCTGCTGTACACCTTCTCTGAGTATGCACACTCACAGTACATTGCGGGACGGACACGGTATTACGCGTATCCTTTGTTCCTTGGACAGGTACAGTTCGGGCTGCGTGGGTTTTATTTGCTTCTCTGTTTAGTTGGGACGGGTACTTTGTTGCATACTCTGCATACATTTCATTCTGCACGGCCCATGGCTGCAGCCATTTCGATTCTGGGCGGACTATGGCAGCCAGCACTTTAGGTTGCTCTTCGCCTGCCTGCTTAGACACGCCTACTGACGCATCCTACTTGGGCTCGCTCACGTACACTACGCATGTGTCTGTGGTTACGGTGCACTCTCATTAATATGCATATGGCGCTACTACGCCGGCTATTCACTGCACCGCCGGCGCAGACCTTACGCCGGCCTTGCGCTGAGCTTCATGAATCCCGGGGATTGTTCCAGCTATTGGAATGATTTTGTATATTATGAAGACAATTACTATAATTATTATGTATAATAGATTTAATATCTTTAGTTAATATTATGCCTAAATAAGTTATTTGACCTGAATTGGGTATGTATTTGAGAAAATCATTAGTGAGAACATTTTTCCCTGAGTATATTGGTAATATTTTAGTTTTTTCTTCATTAAATATCAAACCAGAAATATTCTTGAAATCTGTCATCTTGTCAAATAATGACCGCATAGAAGAATTTGTTCCTGCTGATGTAATTAGAACATCATCTGCAAAAAGTTGGATTTTAGATATTGTATTTTCATCTATATCGAATCCTTCTATATCATTGCTGTTTCTAATCAAATTAGCCCAAGGCTCCATTATTAAAGTAAATAATAATGGTGAAAGTGGACACCCTTGTCTTGCACCTTTTAATATGGGTATTTTTTGTGAGACATATGTTCTTATTTTAATGTAAGCCAATGCTCCTTTATATAGATGTTCAATTAAATTCACAAATGTATCAGAGAAATTTGTACACTTCAATAAGATAAACAAATAGTCCCAACTTACTGAGTCAAATGCTGAACTTATATCAAGGCTGATGAGTGTCAAGTCTTTCTTTTTTCTGTTTGCATAATCAATCAGAGTTAAAGTTCTCCTTATATTATCAAAAGTATTTCTATTTATAATAAAGCCTGTCTGATCTATATCTATTATACTTGGTATGATTGTCTTTAATCTGTCAGCAAATATATTCATGAACATTTTATAGTCAACATTAAGTAATGAAATAGGTCTATATGAAGTGCATCTAGTTGGATCTTTATTGGGTTTCAAAATTGGCGAAATAAATGTGTATTGCCAGGATGGGGGAATTGATAACTCATTTTGAGCTGAAATGAAAACCTTATGTATTAATGAGTAGGTACTCTTAGGAAGGATTTTATAAATCTCAGGAATAATACCATCATTACCTGGTGCTTTGTTTGATTTAAGTTTATTTATTTGTGTGATAACCTCTGTATATGAAATATTTTTATCTATTAATCTAGTCTGTTGTTTATTAAGTTTTTTTTCATGTTTGTAATTATAAAGTTCTTTATTTTATCTTTAGAATCCATATTAATGTTATTATGGTTAATGTTATGAAAGTGATTTCTAAATTAATCTAATATTTCTGGTAAACTAGAGACGTTCTTCTTTTCTTTGGAGAGAAAATTTCTTTGATGTGATTTTGTTTATTCAGCCTTTTTGTTTTATTTTTAAGTCTATGTAAGTATTTGGGACTTATTGAGTAAGACAAAAATTTATATTTCTCTAATGTTATTTTGACTTTGTGACTTAAAATTTCTTTGTATTTCTCATTTAATTTATTTATTTCCTCAATGACTTTTTTGTCCATAATATTTTCCTTATTATTATGTTTATATGAGTCTAATTTGTTTTGAATGTCTATTAATTCCTTGTCCCAAGATTTCCTTTTATTATTATACCATCTGATACTCTGTCCATATAAATAAGATTTTAGAGCATCCCAAATGTAAATAATGGAGACATCAGGCGTAGTGTTTAAGTCTAAGAAATGTTGCACCTCTGTAAGCATATAATCTTTATAATCTTTTAGTTGAGTTAGGTATGCTGGTATTCTTTTGATCTGAACATTATAAGTAATATTTACCATAAATTCGAAGACAATTGAATTATAATCTGATATAGGGCATGAAATGATCTTAGAATTAATTAGGTCTGTTACCAGTTGGTTAGAAATAAAGACTCTATCTATTCTTGAATAAGTTTTATGTCTATTAGAAAAAAAAGTATATGGTAATGATTTAGAATCTGTCTGATTATTAATATCATTCACATGATATAAATTAATGAAATCCTTTAAATGTTTTGCATTGGATGTGATTTTCCTTTTCCCTATAGTAGTAGTATCTTTTTCATGTAGGATACAGTTAAAATCTCCTGCTAAAATAATATCTCCTTTAGAAAATGATATAATCTTATTGAGATGGTGTTTCACTGTATTAGTGCCAATTCCTGGTATCCAGTATACATTAATCAATGTATATATTTTCACATTAATCTGTATTGTAACCAGGCAGAACATTCCTTTGTCATCTTTATATGACTTAATAGTTTTAGGTATGGGCATATTTTTGTTCCATAAGATAGCCACTCCTCTTTTTTTCTGTGTGTGTTCTGAGCTAACCAAGACTGTATATTTATTAGTGGCTAATTTATCTATATCTTTTTTCAGGAGATGTGTTTCCTGAAGGAATATTAAGTTGGCTTTATGCAGATTAATATATCTTATTAAACTTGCCCTTTTACATGGGTTATTCAATCCATTAATGTTTAAAGAAATTCCTTTTAAAGTTACCATTTAACTTTTATAGACATATAAAACTTATAATCAGAATAACATTTACTAAAGTAAGTATTATTATGTCTCCTCCTTTAGGTGTTCTATTAATTATAGCTGTATTTAGTGAAAATCTTATAGAATTTTGTGAAATTTTAACTTTTATTTGTAGTGCCAATGAGTTTATAAAATGTGATGTGGATGTCAAAACTATATACACATAACAATAATCAGGTGAAAATATTGTTTGGATTAAACAATGCATCCAGCCTGAGTTAAAACTCCAACCGAGTAGCAAATACCACTCAAGTTATCCCCCTATCCTAAGCAGCAGTACTCCAGCTGCCACCAAATTAATTAAATACTAACTATTATTAACTAAAGTTAACCTCATTTATTTTGATTATCTATTATAACAAGACTTAAACAATTTATATAACAACCATTATAATCATATAAAACTTTTATAATCAACTTAATAATGCTATGTACATCTATTCTATATAATGAATTCATTATCATAATAGCATTCTAACAATCTTGAAAGTGGGAGCAGAGAAGAGAGGGGAAAAAAAAGAGAGAGAGGATACCCATTTGGCAGTTTAATAAAATTTGTAATGATAGGTTCTTATTATATGTTTATGCTCATTTGAATTCAATAACATTTGTTATCTCAAGCTATTATGACTCAAACATTACTTACATTAGAGTATTCCCATTTTCTGCCATAACAGTACTGTTAGTAGCTTTAAAACTTTAAACTACATGCACTAGAAGCTTCCTTCTCTTACTTATTCTCACCATTTAAATAAAAATGATTATTCTTAGTACATAAGTTAAGAGAACATACTACAAAGCAATATTGATCCCTAGTTATGCATAAATCATTGTGATGAAAGCCAGCTATATCTTATATATCTGCACTGCAACTTTAAAATGTATCACATGACATTTTCTTCTGTAATAGAATCATAATAATGCACATACTTGTTTATGTTTGTTATTTTATTTTTTATTTTATTTTACATTTGTTGACCGGGCTAGTCTAGCTGGAGATATTTCCATTTTCAGTAGAGGCCCGGGGAGAAAAGCTCCACACAGAATACAATAAAGAAAAACATCATAGTGTTTGTAAGAAAGTTAAGTAAAGACAAAAAACTATAACTCTACAGCTTCCTATTATTACTAAATGAGTTAGTTACCAGTTCACACAGTTACAGTCCAAAAAACCTTATACAAACATAAAATACTTTGTATGATAAAGATACTAAATGACACTATATAAAATAATTACTACCACACACAGTCATAGTTGAAAAACTTTGAATAAAGATAAAAATACTTTGTAAGATAAAGATACAGGGTAGGAAGTGAGCGAGAAGAGAGCTGAGAATAAGGGAAGTTAGAAGGGATAAGTTATGGAAAGGAGAGCAAGTAAGATAAATAAATAAAATAAAAGTAAGATAAATAAATAAAATAAAATAATGCATTATAATATTGTATATCCTTAAATTATAAGCATCCATATGCATTAAAGTGCAGCAATTATATAAGCTTTCAGAGTCATATATGCATGAGTTTTAGCTTCTATGCATTCTAGATTATCTCATTTGTTTACTATGGCATATTAAGCCATTTAAAATCATTATCCCCGGGATTCATGAAGCTCGGCGCAAGGCCGGTGTAAGGCTTGCGCTGGCAGTGCAGTGAATAATCGGCATAGCAGCGCCATATGCATAGTAATGAGTGCGCGCCACTACCACAGACACGTGCGGAGGGCACGTGAGCGAGCCCAAGTAGGATGCACCTGTAGGCGTGGCCAAGCCGGCAGGCGATGAGCAACCTAAAGTGCTGACTTCCACAGGCCGCCTGCAATAGTAACCGAACCAGCCAGGTTCCGTGGATAATGAAACATACGCAGACTATGCAACATAGTACCCGTTCACACAAAACAGAGAACCAAACATTAACCCACAAAGTCCAAAGTGTACCCGTGCAAGGAACAAAGGATACGCGTAATACCGTGTCCATCATGCAATGCACTGTCAGTGGGCATACCCAGTGAAGGTGTACCGCAGCATGTCAGCGCGCCGCACCTACATAGAAGTAGCCACATGGGCATGGTCACCAGCAGTAGTGAGAGTACACAGCCGGGTAGCCATGTCGATATAACAACAAGAAGGAAACCAGATACCCTAAACACAGACAAACATGTGCATAGCAACATGTACTACACCCAGCAACGTGCCCGTTGCATACACATAGGACGGCGTATGCCTAAGCGTAATATCCAGAATCAGAAGCCATGCATGCAAATGTAATACACAACAGCCCCGTCATAGCATGTAACCCGCACCCATGTACAACCGTGCACCCAACCCAGCCAGCAGCCTTGCGCAGCTGCACACCTACACATAATGGGTATACCTGAAATGTAGTAAGAAGTATTGTCCAAGGCAGTGCCACGCGGGCAAATATGTACCCCACATGTTAACATCCCACCTCAGGTACAGATATCCAAATGGCTGCATGTGAATGTGTTGGCAGAATGTGTACATCTCGCATGTGGTATGGACCTGTCGAAACCCCATAGGTGTGCACACGCTACGGTGCCCATAACTGTACACATCTGGACAAGGCAGTATGTTCAGCCACCGTACTGATGATGAGCTATGCAGACATGTCAAACACAACACATATGGCGGAACATCTGCCCACCAAGCAGGACGCCCCAACAGGGTGCCACAGGCACAGAAGGTGAAGGTGGGACATCACACATTGAGAATAGCATTGCCGGATGGCCAAACACCCACAGCCAACGCAAAGGATGGAATAACATGTATATGCCTGGATGAATGGGTATGTCATAGCATGGGAATAGGCCAAGCTATCCACCATAATAGCCATGTGTACCAGATAGAAACAGCCAGTAACACGCAGCAGTAATGCAGGAAGGCATACACGACTGTGGGAATAGCACAGGACATATGGCATGTGCCAAGTGTTGACGCATGACAGAAATGTCCTGGATGGGGCTTCCTGCAAAGACCAACATGTGCCAACCCCACCCCCCACAGATGTACCGGCAGTGGAAACACATCCCAAATGCACACCAACACTACCGTCCAACCCATGATAGCAACGGAGGCTGGTCAAAGACCACCATGACGCGTGCACAAACAGGGACACGTGTAACCGTTGCCCTAACAACCCCCCCAGGCCAAAGAATAATAGTATGGACATATGCATGTAATGCTGTGAAGGATGTGTGGTAGTCCTCAGTATCACAGAGGTAGGTACACAGATACACTGTAATCAACCGTGACGTATGTGCACTGTAGACAGCATACCTGCAGGTAATACATAGTTCAATCATGTGCCACAGAAATATACACATATGAATGAGGATAGGGGATAGACAAGTGTGAATGGGACAAATTATGAACATAGGTTCATAGGTCCATAGGTACATAGTAGGCTATGTACCCAAGGGCAGCTATAACCCTAGCCCATAGTTATGTTTCCTTTGCCAACCCTCCAGTCCGGAGATGAAATGCCTATTATATTGCTGTACCTCTGTCAAGCAGTGACAATGATGTAATCCCTGGGGTATATCTGCAATCTCCCATCCATTGGACAAGATCCCCCTAGAACAAGGCCAGCAAGGTTCTCTGCCTCACATGTACTGGGATGTTGTTCCATAGCATAGTGAGTGTCTGGGTGATGTATCTGTCCCTCCAACACATTCTATTAATGACTGTGTCAAGGTTCACGTCACCTGCCCCTGTGGTTCTGAGGGATGTAGATCCATTAGGTGAAGCATAGTCATCAAATATGGGTCGACATGGCCTTGTATGTCAGGCACAGGTCACCACTGAACAAGTGGTATGTGACTGAATGGAGCAGGAGTCCTTACAGTCGGGCAGCAGAACACAAATTCCCGACACCCTGCATCCGTCTGACGATGAACCTATGGGGCCTTCCCAGCTGCTGCAGGTGTCGGGTCAGATACCTTCCGAACGGGGAAATGTACTCAATCATAGGTCTAATGAGTGATGACTACAAGGAGACGATGACCTCCCCTGATCTAGATGTGAATCCCTGCACGATCAGGTGGGCAATGTAGAAGTTCTACTGAACCACGTAAGCAACGTGTGTGTCGAACAAATGGTGAGTGGCAACCTGGGTCCCCAGATCCCTGGTAATACCCTCTGTGCTCAGTGGATTGCCACCCATATGGCGGCTAGGGGTGACCTTGTTCTACCCGAAGGGTATGACTATGCATTACCCGGCATTTAGCTGTAGGCCATGTCCCTGGCAGCAGATATCCATATCTGTGAGGCCCCTCTGAAGGATATCTGTGTCAGATGTCCGTCCCACTATGGCACCCAGTTCGCAGTCATCTGCAAACAATGTCAGCCATAACCCCCCTGTGTTTGCTTGTACTTTGGAAATGTAGATGCAGAAAAAGAGTGGACCCAGGACAGAGCCCCGTGGGACACCACCTGTGACTGGCAGTGAGTCTGACATGGTGCCAGCAAGTATGGCCGTGTGGGTAGTGTCACCTAGCCAGTTTGCAACCCATCCTGCGATGTACGGGTTCACATCCAAGCCGATGGGTTTATCAATGATACCCGAGGGGGGTATTGTGTTGACGGCCTTTGCCAGGTCGAGGTAGGCTGTATGGACTGCGTGACCCTCACCAATGGCCTCGGTGACTGTTCCTAAAATGTCAACCAAGTTTAAACACATGATCTGCCTTTGACCAAGCCAAACTGGGTTGGATGCAAAGTATGCAAGTCCCCTATGTCGTCATCTATGAGCTCCAGTATGATCCTTCCCCATGTCTTTGCAGATAAGGCTTCTCAAGCCAATGGTACAGTAATAACCAGGGTCAGTGGAGGCACTGCCCCTGTGACGTGGGACTACAGTCGCCGTGCGCCACAACTGGGGAAGGTTACCTGAGGTGAGGTTAACATTAAACAGCTGTCCTAACTGTGGGTCTAATTCCCCAATGAGATTGCGGAGTACACAGCCGGGACACCATCTGGTCCCATGGATGCTGTGTTCACTACCTTGGAGAGAGCATGTCCCACCTGTGCATTACAGAACAGTCGGGGGCCACAATCCTCTGGTACAGACATCTCTCCATGTGGGGGGGAGGGGGTGGAGATGTCTTCACTGAACCTGTCAGCCAGTATGTTGGCAATGTGTGTATGTTCAGTAAACTTCACATCATTGTGAACCCAGTCAGAGCATATATGGGAGTGTCCTCCCAGGTGTCCAACATAGCTAAAGAAGGCTGTATGATTGTCTGTTGAGTCCTTGGTGATACATCTGTCGGACCTGCCCCGGATGATGTCATGAGAGCTTGTAGTTCTTCACATATAATGAGCAAGTGTGTCATACCTCATAAGGAGTCTGCTCTGTCTTGTAGTAGCTACCTCCTGTCGTTGTAGAGCTTGTGTATGGCTGGGGTACACCACACTGGATGCTTGGCATTGGTACAAAGACTCACAGTTGTGTAAGGGATTGCCTGATCCATGCAGTCCTGTAGGTGCTGGTAGAAGGCATATGTAAGTGATTCAGTGGCTTGAGTAATGTTCACCACTGGCTCAGGGGCCTTAAAGGAGACCACACTAGTGTTTAGAAATGTGAAGTCGGCTTTTGAGAAAGCCATATGTATGGTAACCGGCACCACCCACAGCATGGTATGTCAATAGCAGAAGCTATTGTCCAAATAACATATTACCAACTTTATTATTAAAATATGTATTATGATTTATGTAGTTATATGTTTCAGCTAATTACACTTGAAAATGCCCGGTAAGATCGTCCGAAAGTGCTCGTGATCTACCTGTTATGGTGGTGTCAATCTGACAATAAAGTGGCGATACTTCCCTATTGGGACTTCAGGGGATTATTGAAAGCAGTTGCTTTCCTGCATCTTTGGATGTACACCATTTGGTGTCAGTATGGAAAAGCCTGGTTTTCGTAGCACTACATAATATGGGTAGTCAAACAGACAATCCGCGATTGGGGAACATACAGCAGCAGTCAAAACCACTGGCCACATGGACACAGTCCAATAAGTTCTACACTTTACATATGCACATTGGTGTCCATTGTAGGACCCAAAAATTGTTCCGTATGGGATACCATCCAGCCGTCATCGTTCTACCAGAAGAAGCGACAGTCGTGAGTACGGCACAGCTAGACATATGCACCACCAGCATGTTTAAGGTTGATGACAAGTGTCCATGAAATGCGGGACATATGAACAGAAATCCCCAGATCGTCGAGACCATAGAGGTGCGTCCACATCCCAGTCCCGCACACCTGAAGGATGTGTAATGGGTACGGTCGAGGGTAGCAGCCATGGGATCCTGGGTATGCAAAAATGGGGCTCGGTGTTGTTTGGCAGATAATCCATTGTCCCGCCCCGTGGGAGGGATGTGGGTATAGCACATGCTTTACTCCCCACCAATAATGCAAAGCATCCCCCGGATAATGCTAAATGCAGGTGTGAAATGTGTACAGCCCTATACCAGTGTCCAGTAGGCAATACCCATGGATGGACAAGCGTACGACCAAGATGGCACCCACAACTGCACACCTGGTGGAATTACACAGTTGCAGTAAGGCATAACACAGGAAATACAGATAGGGACTACAGCAGACACACCCCATACAAAGTCAGACCGTATAATCCCGGCGTACACAGCACTCAATCTGCCAGCACCAAAAGGGGGATCACTCGCAGCCATAACGCGGAACAAATGGGCGACCTGTGGAACACATACTAATGGCACACCAACAACGTCAACTAGGAAGGTCATAGGATGGTTAGACTATGGCGTTCCCACTTATAAAGAACATGCTTCAATTAATTAATAGGATCTACATGTTTTGGTGGTGTTATGTTGACAATACAGTGGTGGATATTTCCTATTGAGACTTCTGAGGATTATTCAAAGCAGTTGCTAACCTGCATCTCTGGATGTACACCATTTGTTTTCAGTTTTGAAAATCCTGGTTTTCGTAGCACTACATAATATGGGTAGTCAAACAGACATCCGCGATTGGGGAACATACAGCAGCAGTCAAAACCACTGGCCAGATAGACACAGTCCAGCAACATCTACACTTTACATATGCACATTGGTGTCCATTGTAGGACCCCAAAAATTGATCCGTACGCAATATCTACCAGGTGGGATCGATAGACCCAGAAGAACTGATAGCCGTGACTACGGCACAGCTAGACATATGCACCACCAGTGTGTTTAAGGTTGATGACAAGTGTCCATGAAATGCAGGACATATGAACAGAAATCCCCAGATCGTCGAGACCATAGAGGTGCGTCCACATCCCAGTCCCGCACACCTGAAGGAGGTGTAATGTGTACGGTCGAGGGTAGCAGCCATGGGATCCTGGGTATGCAAAAATGGGGCTCGGTGTTGTTTGGCAGATAATCCATTGTCCCGCCCCGTGGGAGGGATGTGGGTATAGCACATGCTTTACTCCCCACCAATAATGCAAAGCATCCCCCGGATAATGCTAAATGCAGGTGTGAAATATGTACAGCCCTATACCAGTGTCCAGTAGGCAATACCCATTGATGGACAAGCGTACGACCAAGATGGCACCCACAACTGCACACCTGGTGGAATTACACAGTTGCAGTAAGGCATAACACAGGAAATACAGATAGGGACTACAGTAGACACACCCCATACAAAGTCAGACCGCCGTGTGAATCCCGGCGTACACAGCACTCAATCTGCCAGCACCAAAAGGGGGATCACTCGCTGCCATACCACGGAACAAATGGGCGACCTGTGGAACACATACTAATGGCACACCAACAACGTCAACTAGGAAGGTCATAGGATGGTTAAACTATGGCATACACACATATAAAGAACATCTTCCAATGAAGTAATAGGATCTACATGGTTAAGTGGTGTTATTTTGACTATACAGTGGCGGATAATTCCTATTGGGATTTCTGAGGATTATTGAAAGCAGTTGCTAACCTGCATCTTTGGATGTACACCATTTGTTTTCAGTTTTGAAAATCCTGGTTTTCGTAGCACTACATAATATGGGTAGTCAAACAGACATCCGCGATTGGGGAACATACAGCAGCAGTCAAAACTATTGGCCAGATGGACACAGTCCAACAAGCTCTACACTTGACATATGCACATTGGTGTCCATTGTAGGACCCAAAAATTGATAGGTATAGAAATCCATCCAGCCGTTACCTTTCTACCTGAAGACACGACAGCCGTGAGTACGGCACAGCTAGACATATGCACCACCATCGTGTTTAAGGTTGATGACAAGTGTCCATGAAATGCAGGACATATGGACAGAAATCCCCAGAGTTCCGAGTCCATAGAAGTGCGTCCACATCCCAGTCCCACACACATGAAGGATGTGTAATGGGTACCGTCAAGTGTTGCAGCCATGGGATCCTGGGTATGCAGAAATGGGGCTCGGTGTTGTCTGGCAGATAATCCGTTGTCCCGCCCCATGGGAGGGATGTGGGTGTAGCACATGCCTTACCCCCCACTAATAATGCAAAGCATCCACTGGATAATGCTAAATGCAGGTGTGAAATGTGTACAGCCCTATACCAGTGTCCAGTAGACAATCCCATGGATGGACAAGCGTACGACCAACATGGCACCCATACCTGCAAACCCGGTGGAATTACACAGCTGCAGTAAGGCATAACACAGGAAATAGAGATGGGAACTACAGTAGACACTCCTCATACAAAGTCAGACTGCCGTGCGAATACCGGCGTACACAGCACTCAATCTGCCAGCAACAAAATGGGGATTACTCGCTGCCATACTGCGGAACAAATGGGCGACCTGTGGAACACATACTAATGGCACACCAACAACGTCAACTAGGATGGTCAGTCAAAACCACCGGCCAGATGGACACAGTCCAACAAGTTCTACACTTTACATATGCACATTGGTGTCCATTGTAGGACCCAAAAATTGATATGTATGGAATATCATACAGCTGTTATCGTTCTCCCAGAAGACGCGACAGCCGTGAGTACGGCACAGCTAGACATATGCACCACCATCATGTTTAAGGTTGATGACAAGTGTCCATGAAATGCCGGACATATGGACAGAAATCCCCAGAGTTCCGAGTCCATAGAACTGCGTCCACATCCCAGTCCCGCACACATGAAGGATGTGTAATGGGTACCGTCGAGTGTTGCAGCCATGGGATCCTGGGTATGCAGAAATGGGGCTCGGTGTTGTTTGGCAGATAATCCGTTGTCCCGCCCCGTGGGAGGGATGTGGGTGTAGCACATGCCTTACCCCCCACTAATAATGCAAAGCATCCACCGGATAATGCTAAATGCAGGTGTGAAATGTGTACAGCCCTATACCAGTGTCCAGTAGACAATTCCCATGGATGGACAAGCGTACGACCAACATGGCACCCATACCTGCAAACCCGGTGGAATTACACAGCTGCAGTAAAGCATAACACAGGAAATACAGATGGGAACTACAGTAGACAGTCCTCATACAAAGTCAGACCGCCGTGAGAATACCGGCGTACACAGCACTCAATCTGCCAGCATCAAAATGGGGATTACTCGCTGCCATACTGCGGAACAAATGGGCGACCTGTGGAACACATACTAATGGCACACCAACAACGTCAACAAGGACGGTCAGTCAAAACCACCGGCCAGATGGAAAAACA
>NC_056739.1:977307967-977316204 GCF_019279795.1 Protopterus annectens | reverse complement strand
AACCCCAAAACACCGAGCCCCATTTCTGCATACCCAGGATCCCATGGCTGCAACACTCGACGGTACCCATTACACATCCTTCATGTGTGCGGGACTGGGATGTGGAAACACTTCTATGGACTCGGAACTCTGGGGATTTCTGTCCATATGTCCTGCATTTCATGGACACTTGTCATCAACCTTAAACACGCTGGTGGTGCATATGTCTAGCTGTGCCGTACTCATGGCTGTCGCGTTTTCTGGGAGAACAATAACAGCTGTATGATATTCTATACATATCAATTTTTGGGTCCTACAATGGACACCAATGTGCATATGTAAAGTGTAGAACTTGTTGGACTGTGTCCATCTGGCCGGTGGTTTTGACTGACCTTCCTAGTTGACGTTGTTGATGTGCCATTAGTATGTGTTCCACAGGTCGCCCATTTGTTCCGCAGTATGGCAGCGAGTAATCCCCATTTTGGTGCTGGCAGACTGAGTGCTGTCGCGGTATTCGCTGCCGTCTGACTTTGTATGAGGAGTGTCTACTGTAGTTCCCATCTGTATTTCCTGTGTTATGCCTTACTGCAGCTGTGTAATTCCACCAGGTTTGCAGGTATGGGTGCCATCTTGGTCGTACGCTTGTCCATCCATGGGAATTGTCTACTGGACACTGGTATAGGGCTGTACACATTTCACACCTGCATTTAGCATTATCCAGTGGATGCTTTGCATTATTAGTGGGGAGCAAGGCATGTGCTACACCCACATCCTTCCCACGGGGTGGGACAACGGATTATCTGCCAAACAACACCGAGCCCCATTTCTGCATACCCAGGATCCCATGGCTGCAACACTCGACGGTATCCATTACACATCCTTCATGTGTGCGGGACTGGGATGTGGACGCACTTCTATGGACTCGGAACTCTGGGGATTTCTGTCCATATGTCCTGCATTTGATGGACACTTGTCATCAACCTTAAACATGCTGGTGGTGCATATGTCTAGCTGGGCCGTACTCACGGCTGTCGCGTCTTCTGGTAGAACGGTAACAGCTGGATGGATTTCTGTACGGATCAATTTTTGGGTCCTACAATGGACACCAATGTGCATATGTAAAGTGTAGAGCTTGTTGGACTGTGTCTATCTGGCCAGTGGTTTCGACTGCTGCTGTATGTTCCCCAATCGCGGATGTCTGTTTGACTACCCATATTATGTAGTGCTACAAAAACCAGGATTTTCATAATTGAAAACAAATGGTGTACATCCACAGATGCAGGTTAGCAACTTCTTTAAATAATCCTCAGAGGTCCCAATAGGAAATATCCGCCACTGTATTGTCAACATAACACCACCAAAACATGTAGATCCTATTAATTCATTGAAGCATGTTCTTTATAAGTGGGAATGCCATAGTCTAACCATCCTATGACCTTCCTAGTTGACGTTGTTGGTGTGCCATTAGTATGTGTTCCACAGGTCACCCATTTGTTCCGCGGTATGGCAGCGAGTGATCCCCCTTTTGGTGCTGGCAGATTGAGTGCTGTATCGGATTTGCACGCGGTCTGACTTTGTATGGGGTGTGTCTACTGTAGTCCCTATCTGTATTTCCTGTGTTATGCCTTACTGCAGCTGTGTAATTCCACCAGGTGTGCAGTTGTGGGTGCCATCTTGGTCGTACGCTTGTCCATCCATGGGTATTGCCTACTGGACACTGGTATAGGGCTGTACACATTTCACACCTGCGTTTAGCATTATCCGGGGGATGCTTTGCATTATTGGTGGGGAGTAAAGCATGTGCTATACCCACATCCCTCCCACGGGCGGACAATGGATTATCTGCCAAACAACACCGAGCCCCATTTCTGCATACCCAGGATCCCATGGCTGCAACCCTAGACCGTACCCATTACACATCCTTCAGGTGTGCGGGACTGGGATGTGGACGCACCTCTATGGTCTCGACGATCTGGGGATTTCTGTTCATAAGTCCTGCATTTCATGGACACTTGTCATCAACCTTGAACACGCTGGTGGTGCATATGTCTAGCTGTGCCGTACTCACGACTGTCACTTCTTCTGGTAGAACGATGACGACTGGATGGTATTCCAGACGTGAACAATTTTGGGTCCTACAATGGACACCAATGTGCATATGTAAAGTGTAGAACTTGTTGGACTGTGTCCATGTGGCCAGTGGTTTTGACTGCTGCTGTATGTTCCCCAATCGCGGATGTCTGTTTGACTACCCATATTATGTAGTGCTACGAAAACCAGGTTTTTCAATACTGACACCAAATGGTGTACATCCAAAGATGCAGGTTAGCAACTGCTTTCAATAATCCCCTGAAGTCCCAATAGGGAAGTATCGCCACTTTATTGTCAGATTGACACCACCATAACAGGTAGATCACGAGCACTTTCGGCCGGTCTTACCAAGCATTTTCAAGTGTAATTAGCTGAAACATATAACTACATAAATCATAATACATATTTTAATAATAAAGTTGATAATATGTTATTTGGACAATAGCTTCTGCTATTGACATACAATGCTGTGGGTGGTGCCGGTTACCATACATATGGCTTTCTCAAAAGCCGACTTCACATTTCTGAACACTAGTGTGGTCTCCTTTAAGGCCCCTGAGCCAGTGGTGAACATTACTCAAGCCACTGAATCACTTACATATGCCTTCTACCAGCACCTACAGGACTGCATGGATCAGGCAATCCCTTACACAACTGTGAGTCTTTGTACCAATGTCAAGCATCCAGTGTGGTGTACCCCAGCCATACACAAGCTCTACAACGACAGGAGGTAGCTACTACAAGACAGAGCAGACTCCTTATGAGGTATGACACCCTTGCTCATTATATGTGAAGAACTACAAGCTCTCATGACATCATCCGGGGCAGGTCCGACAGATATATCACCAAGGACTCGACAGACAATCATACGGCCTTCTTTAGCTATGTTGGACACCTGGGAGGAGACTCCCAGATATGCTCTGACTGGGTTCACAATGATGTGAAGTTTACTGAACATACACACATTGCCAACATACTGGCTGACAGGTTCAGTGAAGACATCTCCACCTCCCCCCCCACATGGAGAGATGTCTGTACCAGAAGATTGTGGCCCCCGAATGTTCTGTAACGCACAGGTGGGACATGCTCTCTCCAAGGTAGTGAACACAGCATCCATGGGACCAGATGGTGTCCCGGCTGTGTACTCCGCGATCTCATTGAGGAATTAGACCCACAGTTAGGACAGCTGTTTAATCTTAACATCACCTCAGGTAACGTACCCAAGTTGTGGCACACGGCGACTGTAGTCCCACTTCACAGGGGCAGTGCCTCCACTGAACCTGGTTATTACCGTACCATTAGCTTGAGAAGCCTTATCTGCAAAGACATGGGGAAGGATCATACTGGAGCTCATAGATGACGACATAGGGGACTTGCATACTTCGCATCCAACCAAGTTTGGCTTGGTGAAAGGCAGATCATGCATTTAAAACTTGGTTGACGTTTTAGGAACAGTCACCGAGGCCATTGGTGAGGGTCACGCAGTCCATACAGCCTACCTCGACCTGGCAAAGGCCTTCAACACAATACCCCCCTCGGGTATCATTGATAAACCCATCGGCTTGGAGGTGAACCCGTACATCACAGGATGGGTTGCAAACTGGCTAGGTGACACTACCCACACGGTCATACTTGCTGGCACCATGTCAGACTCACTGCCAGTCACAGGCGGTGTCCCACGGGGCTCTGTCCTGGGTCCACTCTTTTTCTACATCTACATTTCCAAAGTACAAGCAAACACAGGGGGGTTATGGCTGACATTGTTTGCAGATGACTGCGAACTGGGTGCCATAGTGGGATGGACATCTGACACAGATATCCTTCAGAGGGGCCTCACAGATATGGATATCTGCTGCCAGTGACATGGCCTACAGCTACATGCCGGGTAATGCATAGTCATACTCTTCAGGTAGAACAAGGTCACCCCTAGCCGCCATATGGGTGGCAATCCACTGAGCACAGAGGGAATTACCAGGGATCTGGGGACCCAGGTTGCCAGTCACCATTCGTTCGACACACACGTTGCTTACGTGGTTCGGTAGAACTTCTACATTGCTCACCTGATCGTGCAGGGATTCACATCTAGATCAGGGGAGGTCATCGTCTCCTTGTACTCATCACTCATTAGACCTATGATTGAGTACATTGCCCCATTCGGAAGGTATCTGACCCGACACCTGCAGCAGCTGGGAAGGCCCCATAGATTCATCGTCAGACGGATGCAGGGTGTCGGGAATTTGGGTTCTGCTGCCCGACTGTAAGGACTCCTGCTCCATTCAGTCACATACCACTTGTTCAGTGGTGACCTGTGCCTGACATACGAGGCCATGTCGACCCATATTTGATGACTATGCTTCACCTAATGGATCTACATCCCTCAGAACCACAGGGGCAGGTGACATGAACCTTGACACAGTCATTAATAGAATGTGTTGGAGGGACAGATACATCACCCAGACACTCACTATGCTGTGGAACAACATCCCAGTACATGTGAGGCAGAGAACCTTGCTGGCCTTGTTCGAGGGGGTTCTTGTCCAATGGATGGGAGATTGCAGATATACCCCAGGGATTACATCATTGTCACTGCTTGACAGAGGTACAGCAATATAATAGGCATTTCATCTCTGGACTGGAGGGTTGGCAAAGGAAACATAACTATGGGCTAGGGTTATAGCTGCCCTTGGGTACATAGCCTACTATGTACCTATGGACCTATGAACCTATGTTCATAGTTTGTCCCATTCACACTTGTCTATCCCCTATCCTCACTCATATGTGTATATTTCTGTGGCACATGATTGAACTATGTATTACCTGCAGGTATGCTGTCTACAGTGCACATACATCACGGTTGATTACAGTGTATCTGTGTCCCTACCTCTGTGATACTGAGGACTACCACACATCCTTCACAGCATTACATGCATATGTCCATACTATTATTCTTTGGCCTGAGGGGGGTTGTTAGGGCAACGGTTACACGTGTCCCTGTTTGTGCACGCGTCATGGTGGTCTTTGACCAGCCTCCGTTGCTATCGTGGGATGGACGGTAGTGTTGGTGTGTGTTTGGGATGTGTTTCCACTGCCGGTACATCTGTGGGGGTGGGGTTGGCACATGTTCATCTTTGCAGGGAGCCCCATCCCGGACATTTGTGTCATGCGTCAACACTTGGCACATGCCATATGTCCTGTGCTATTCCCACAGTCGTGTATGCCTTCCTGCATTACTGCTGCGTGTTACTGGCTGTTTCTATCTGGTACACATGGCTATTATGGTGGATAGCTTGGCCTATTCCCATGCTATGACATACCCATTCATCCAGGCATATACATGTTATTCCATCCTTTGCATTGGCCGTGGGTGTTTGGCCATCCGGCAACTCTATTCTCAACGTGTGATGTCCCACCTTCACCTTCTGTGCCTGTGGCACCCTGTTGGGGCGTCCTGCTTGGTGGGCAGATGTTCCGCCATATGTGTTGTGTTTGACATGTCTGCATAGCTCATCATCACTATGGTGGCTGAACATACTGCCTTGTCCAGATGTGTACAGTTATGGGCACCGTAGCGTGTGCACACCTATGGGGTTTTGACAGGTCCATACCACATGCGGGATGTACACATTCTGCCGACACATTCACATGCAGCCATTTGGATATCTGTACCTGAGGTGGGATGTTAACATGTGGGGTACATATTTGCCCGCATGGCACTGCCTAGGACAATACTTCTTACTACATTTCAGGTATACCCATTATGTGTAGGTGTGCAGCTGCGCAAGGCTGCTGGCTGGGTTGGGTGCACGGTCGTACATGGGTGCGGGTTACATGCTATGACGGGGCTGTTGTGTATTACATTTGCATGCATGGGTTCTGATTCTGGATATTACACAGGCATATGCGTCCTATGTGTATGCGACGGGCACGTTGCTGGGTGTAGTACATGTTGCTATGCACATGTTTGTCTGTGTTTAGGGTATCTGGTTTCCTTCTTGTTGTTATATCGACGCGGCTACCCGGCTGTGTACTCTCACTACTGCTGGTGACCATGCCCATGTGGTTACTTCTATGTAGGTGCGGCGCACTGACATGCTGCGGTACACCTTCATTGGGTATGCCCACTGACAGTGCATTGCGTGATGGACACGGTATTACGCGTATCCTTTGTTCCTTGCACGGGTACACTTTGGACTTCGTGGGTTAATGTTTGGTTCTCCGTTTTGTGTGAACGGGTACTATGTTGCATAGTCTGCGTACGTTTCATTATCCACGGAACCTGGCTGGTGCGGTTACTATTGCAGGCGGCCTGTGGAAGTCAGCACTTTAGGTTGCTCATCGCCTGCCAGCTTGGCCACGCCTACGGGCGCATCCTACTTGGACTCACTCACGTGCCCTCCGCACGTGTCTGTGGTAGCGGCGCGCACTCATTACTATGCATATGGCGCTGCTACGCCGATTATGCACTGCACTGCCGGCGCAAGCCTTACACCGGCCTTGCGCCGAGCTTCATGAATCCCGGGGGGTATTAATTTTTTTAAGACTAATAATATTAATTGTGAGCCAGATGAACAATATGTTTTTAATTTAACTGGCTGTCATTTTTCAGATACTGAAATAGCAGTACTAAATTGTGGTATTAAATTTGTTCCTACTGTTATTTCCAATATGCATTCATTTAAAATAGATGTTTTTAAATTAGTAAGGAAATGACATCTATTATGTTTTTTTTCAAGGCACAAAGAAAGTAATATAGAAGTAACGAATTCTTTTGAAATGAATGATTCTTTAAATTAAACAACTTCTATGGAATTGTTTTCTTGTGATTCTTTCATTGAAAATGATGAGATTATGAATGCTTATTGTTCATTGCCGACTGATAAAATTAGTATCAAAAGTAGTTATATACCTCCTTTTACTAATGAAACAGTGAAATGTTTTTCTAGTGTAGTAAATTATTCTATGCAAGATATTTTTAAACAAAAGAAAAAAGTTTCTTATAATTTGACTAAAAATGAATGGGAGGCATTGAAAAGTATGAGACACAGAAATTACATTATTTTCAAGCCTTCAGATAAAGGCAATAAGTTAGTTGTAATGACTGTAGAACAGTATTACAAGATGTGTATGGACAACTTAAATAATGATGAAATATATAGAATTGCAGCATGGAAAGAATATGAAACAGCTTTGTTGGCATATAATGAATTAATACACAAAGGGTACAGGCTGGGTTACTTTACAAAGAAGGACATAGAGAAGAAATTTTCCATAGATAAATGTACTATGGCCAAATTTTATTGTCTTCCAAAGTTACATAAAAATAGATGTAACCCTCCAGGTCGTCCAATAGTGTCAGCATGTAATTATTTTCTTCACAATATAGGAATTGTGTTACATGAACTACTTCTACCTAAGGTTGTGAAATTATCGTCTTACATCAGAGACACTTTTGACTTCCTGGAGAAAGTTGACAGAATTCAGTGGAATGAAAATAGGTATTGGATAGTATTAGATGTTAAAAACCTGTATACGAATATTACACCTGAATTAGGTATTGAAGCTCTTAAGTTTCATCTGGGTGATACTCCACTGACCTACTATACAACTGATTTAATACAGTTTTGTTTTAAAAATAATTATTTTGAATTTAATGTTATTTTATATCAACAAATAAAGGGAACAGCAATGGGAGCAGTGTTTGCTCCAGTATATGCAAATTTATTTATGGGTCACTTTGAAATAGAATTTTTGTATAGAATGTGCTTTTTTAGAAATCATGTGGTAGAATATTATCGTTACATAGATGATTTGATTTTTTTGTGGGAAGGGGGTAGTTTAAGTGTATATAATTTCATTCAGGATTTAGACTGTAATAATTTTGGTATAAAGTTTGATGGAGTTCTGTGGGGAGATAAAGTGACTTTTTTAGATGTGAATTTGGAAGTAAAAAATAATAAAGTGGCGACATCAGTCCATTATAAATTTGAGGGTGTTAATAATTTTATATATGGGACTAGTTGTCATCCACCAGATCTAATATCAGCACTTCCTTACAATGAATTATTGCGTATCTCAAGATTGCCCAGTGATAGACAACAAAAGGAATTAGAAATTGAACGAATCTGTAGTAAATTCATAAAAAGAGGTTATAGTATAGAAAATGTAGA
>NC_056739.1:977290467-977302967 GCF_019279795.1 Protopterus annectens | reverse complement strand
CTATTATTTTTGAGTGTTGGGTGTTGATCATTAGTGGACCAACAAATTGCATAGCAGAAGAAGGTCATGTGGTTGTCCCTAGCAGAAGTGGCAAATTTCAATGCATACTTACTTTTGGAGGACGTGATATTGTTTCTGATCACTTTGTTGATCTTTTTTAGTTCATTTCTTGACAATAATGGTATTAAATTTGCTTTTACAGACAATGTGTTTTCTTCATCTTATTGTATAAGAGTTTATCATTGAATTTGATATTGTAATTATTTACTGTAGGAATAGTGCCTGGATGCATGCTTTGAGGTAGGTGGAGAAGTTTTCTGTGAATATTTTAGTTTACAAGATGGGGTAATCAAGGTGAATAGGGGACTTACATTTTATTAGATCATCAGTTAGCTGGATTAAATATACCTTAACAATAGTCTCTAAAGACTCAAGGTTTTTGTGGTAAATTAGGTTTCATCCTCATACTGAGTGTTACCAAAAGGTGATCAAATATGATTACTTGCTTGGTAACTGTAAGGGTTGAAAATGATGAGTCCAAGGTCCAATATTTTTGAAACCCTAATTAGGATTTGGACCAGATGGTATAGGGAGCAGGAATTAATGAAATCTAGGAGTCCAGCTGCATATTTACTTGAGTTAATGTAGATTTCCCAGTTAATAGAGAGATAGTTGAATCCTCCCAAGTGAATTATGTTAGGCTTAGTAGGGAGGGATATCGGTTTGTTTAGGTATGCCTATGGACTGAAGGTAACTTGGAGATCATAGGATTATAAGATCATAGAAGGTTACTAGACAAATGGCCACAGAGGCCTTATAAGCCTAGTTAAGTTCAACCCATGTTCCCAAGGGTGTCTAGTTCAAGGATACAGTATGGTAATTGCCAGTGATATGGTACAGAGTTGTATTTACCATGTAAAAGATATAGAGGGGTTCAAGGTCCTTATCCAGTTTTACAAGTCTGGAGGAGAGATGCCTCCTTAGAAATATAAACATGCCTGTGACACTGTTATTGTCTATGTTGGGTCTAAAACAGTGGTACACATTAAAAACCTGTGATGTGAGGGTATTATTACTATTTTAAAACTACATGTCAATAAGTGCACATATATCTATATTTTCAAGAGTTAGGAGTGTCTATAAGGAGTACAACTTCTTGTTTCAACTTCTAGCTTTGAGCAGTGCTACCTTTCTGAGTTTTGATTTTGATTGGCTACGTAAGTAATTTGAGGATACTGACCTTGCCTAAAATAAGAACTATGGAGGAGGAAAAAGTCATAGACAATAAATGGAAGCCATGAGGGGGAGGTATAAGTCATTCTTAGTAAAGCAGCCCTGGTTGTCAAGTGTCTCTTGCTCAGAATATATATATATATATATATATATATATATATATATATATATATATATATATATATATATTTACACACACACACACACACACACACACACACACACACACACACACACACACACACACACACACACATCATCTCAAGTCTTTCACTCCCATGTGCACAATGGCCATGCCATATATGTACATAAGGTGAAGATCCTAGTGACTGTGTGAATTCTGACACCTGAGAGGCAGCTGTTGCTCTGTTTTTGCTTTGCATTTTGAGCAGTGCATCTGTATGTCTGACTGTGGAGTCACCTATGACTTAGACATTACCAGATCTACTGTCTGGACCTCATTGGCTTAAGGGCTTCAGCCTTCCAGTTGAGTCACCCCCATTTGTAGTTGCGTTTTCCATAGTGTCCATGAATTTTGTTTGCTGATTAGTGTGATCCAGATGTACTGTCTGGACCTCACTGTCTTAAAGGGCTTCAGCCTTCCAGAGAACCCAACAGAGTGACCAGACATCTGTTCATGTGTGTAACTGCCCCTACTCAAGTCCAATAAATAAAAGCAGGGCATTTGGTGCTTCTGTCCTTTTCTTCCGCAAACAATGAATTACTGGATTATATTACTTTATGGTGGCATTTGGTGCTTCATTCTTTATCTTCTGCAAGCAAAGATGAATTATTGTATAATATTGGATCATAGGATCATAGCAGGTTACTAGGCTAATGGCCCTAGGGCCCTTTCAATCCTAGCCAAGTTTTACCCTTATTTACACAATCAGCCCCTATTGTCCCTGTCCAAGAGGGTCACAGGTAGAATCCCTGGGGTGAATTTATGGTTACCCATCCAATCATCCAGATTGCCTTTGAAGAGGGCCAATGAGGTGCTCTGCTTGACATGAAGTGGGAGTCTGTTCCAAAGGTGTGGCAACCTCTAGCCCTCCATTCTATTCTATTAATGTCACATACCAGGTTAAGACCTTTAGAGTGAGTAACCCATGTACCATTTTACTTGCAGATATGCAGCATTTCCAGTAAAGCAGGGTCAAAGACTGCCACATATGCAAGGCAGAGATCACCTCTGAGTAGTCTGAATGAAACAGAATAAAGTGGCAAGGTTTCAGCAGATCCATATAGGAAAAATGCTGAAGACCATGCATTTTCCTTGTGAGGAACCGCTGTGGTGTCTACAATTGCTGCAGGTGCTCGGAAAGGTACATACAAAAAGGGGCATTATACTCAATTATTGGCCTGATGAGGGAAGAGTACAGGGAGGTTATAAAGTCTTTTTTTCTGGAGGCAATGCCCTTACTTATGAGATGAGCAGTATAGAATGCCCTTCTTACCACTATGGAGACATGGTGATGAAAGGTAAGATTGCTGTCAACATATACAATGGGCGGCTTGTAAAGCTTATATGAGAGGTATTTTAATTAATAAAGCCTCTTTTCTTAAAAAAAAAAATAAAGCCAAAGAAATTGAACTTACAAATAAACTTCTTGAATTAGAAAAACAACAAAAAATTAATGTAGTCCCCAATAGAGATAATTTAATAAATGATTTGCAAACCCAATTACTTCAATTACATAAACAGAATCTAATCATTTTTGAACAAAGGATGATTGCAACTTACTCTGAATGGGCACAAACTCTATCTAAATTCCTTGCAAAATTAATTAGAAACAATCAAGAACCTCCTAAGATATCTCGCTTACACTTTAATAACAAGATTTATAACTCTGACCAAGAAATAATACAACTTTTTTCTAACCTTTTTTCTGACATATATTCCAAAGGTAATACGAGTAGTACTACGCATAAAAATATGATTGATTTTCTCAATTCTATTAAATTCCCCTCCATAAGTAAAAATCAATGTGACTTGCTCTCAGCTCCCATAAGCCTACAAGAAATTCAAGAAGCTATCTCGAATCTTAAGGTAGGGAAATCACCTGGTCCTGACGGATTCACAGCTGAATTCTTTAAAACTTATAACTTATTGATTTCTTCTATATTGTTAAAAGTATATAATTATGTAATAAAGTATGGTATTTCAGACCTTCATTGGAATACTTCGAAGACGATTTTAATTTTAAAAAATCAAAAGGACAAATCAGATCCACACAATTATCGTCCCATTTCTTTGATTAATATTGACATAAAGATTTTAGCCTCTCTTTTAGCTAATAGACTTAGAAAAATTCTTCCTTCTATAATATCCATGGAACAATCAGGCTTTATGTCAGGTAAACATACCTGGGATAATACCTTAACTTTAGATTCATTAATGCATATTCTGAAAAAAGACAAAAATCCAATTTATGCCTTAATAATAGATGCGACAAAGGCTTTTGACAGGGTTAACTGGGTGTTTCTTTTTCTTTCCTTATCATATTTCAGTATTCCTCGACTTGTCTATGGATAAACAAAATTCTGTCAAAACCAATACAAATAACTAATGGTACTAGTAAGCGTACCCAAAACACAAAAACCAGTAAGTGAAATACAGAAATGACTTCTTCGGGTTATCGCTGCCAAACTGTTGAAAAGTTCAAATTCAAACTGCTGCAAGTACAGTTGACCCACCACAAGGATACAAAACACGAAGTCCAATTTAATCCAAAACGAAGAAATTTATTGCCAAAATCCACAACACAAGCGCTTTCGCCTGGTCTTACCAGGCTTTATCAAGTGTGAAACATACTGAATACCTACACTCCATATAAAGTGCTTGAAAAATGCCCATAGGTTGAATAGTTAATTGACATTCCATAATTCGATTAACCTTGCATTTAAATGCATTAAAATATATTTAAATAAATTCAAATAAAAATCAATACAATTCATAAAAAATTGGTTTTAAAAATGCATAAGTGCATTTAAAGTGAGAGGTTGAAAGCCCACAGTTAAATCATATTGATAAAATGCAAAAGGGTTAAACGCTAAAACATATGTTTAAAAGTATACACAGCATTGTGATAGAAACAATGTTAGAGTAATGTCAGATGCAAGCGTGGCAGAAGTTCACCTTCATTGTACTATTTATAATGCAAGTGAACTCAATACTCAATTCAATTGTTATGTAGCATTGTCCCAGCTACTTGAAGATGAAAATGTTAAATTACAAAAGTGAAACTGACCAAAGCCACCTTGTCTCAAACCCATCACAGATGTACCTTTGATGAGGCTGTGAACATGAAAAAAATAGCAATGCAAACCACCAGATGAAGTCACTATGCCATTAAATCTTGACAATAGTGCGTGGGGGGGGGGGGGGAGAGGAAATGAAAGCCAATTTTCAAAGAATGTAAAGGGGCGAGACATTCACCAACACTAAAAATCCCTGTACAAATCAAAGGGTGTTGCTTCTGGCTTTTAGAATGCTTGCTAAACTTATGCTGTCATTTAAGCCTGGGGCTTTGGTTGCATTCAACCTTAATTGCCAGAACAATTCATCTGGTGGTTTGCATTGCTATTTTTTTCATGTTCACAGCCTCATCAAAGGTACATCTGTGCTGGGTTTGAGACAAGGTGGCTTTGGTCAGTTTCACTTTTGTAATTTAACATTTTCATCTTCAAGTAGCTGGGACAATGCTACATAACAATTGAATTGAGTATTGAGTTCATTTGCATTATAAATAGTACAATGAAGGTGAACTTCTGCCACGCTTGCATCTGACATTACTCTAACATTGTTTCTATCACAATGCTGTGTATACTTTTAAACATATGTTTTAGCGTTTAACCCTTTTGCATTTTATCAATATGATTTAACTGTGGGCTTTCAACCTCTCACTTTAAATGCACTGATGCATTTTTAAAACCATTTTTTTATGAATTGTATTGATTTTTATTTGAATTTATTTAAATATATTTTAATGCATTTAAATGCAAGGTTAATTGAATTATGGAATGTCAATTAACTATTCAACCTATGGGCATTTTTCAAGCACTTTATATGGAGTGTAGGTATTCAGTATGTTTCACACTTGATAAAGCCTGGTAAGACCAGGCGAAAGCGCTTGTGTTGTGGATTTTGGCAATAAATTTCTTTGTTTTGGATTAAATTGGACTTCGTGTTTTGTATCCTTGTGGTGGGTCAACTGTACTTGCAGCAGTTTGAATTTGAACTTTTCAACAGTTTGGCAGCGATAACCCGAAGAAGTCATTTCCGTATTTCACTAACTAATGGCACTAGACAGGGGTGTCCGCTATCTCCTTTCCTTTTTAATATATTCATTGAACCCCTATTTCTTTATATAAAATCAAATACATTTCATGCGATTCCTAGAGTAATGAATACTAAAGTACCTCTGTCAGCTTTTGCTGATGATATAATCATTTATTTTCAACTTCCTAACACTGATCTTCATAAGATTGAATCTTCCATTGAGGCCTTTTCAAAAGCTTCAGATTATCAGGTTAATTTTCAGAAATCTCACATCTTTCCTATAAATCTTCAGGGATACAACCCAAATTATTTTCCTATATCTCCTTTTAAAATTACTTTAGATATTAAATATTTAGGGATTTTTTTTATCATAATTATTCATCTACATTTCAAAATAATCTTCTTAAATCCTGGTCCAAAATAACTCTTGATATTCTTAGGTGGCAGAGGTTGAAATTATCTCTCTTGTCTAAAGCTGCTATAATTAAAATGAATATTCTGCCTAGAATCCTTTTTCAATTCAACTCTGTAGATCAGGTAGTACGAAAGTCTTTTTTGACTAAGATAGGTAGGGATTTAGCTAAATTTATCTGGTATCCCAAATCTGTGAGAATTGCATATAATAAACTAACTATTCCCAAACCGGGTGGAGGGTTGGGACTTCCAAATTTTCAGTTATACTACTTAATAATTTCGGCAAGTAGGTTATTATATATTTCCAAATTTAAATTAGTAGATTATAACTCTTATCCTTTCTGGTCTAAAATATGGTTTCAACATGTTATGAGTCTGAATTTAAATCCAGAGGCCCTCCCCTTTCTCTCACAAGATTCCTTAAAAAATCTCAAGCTCTCAAATAATTTAAAACATAAGGTTATTATTTTTCAAAATTTATTGAAACTTATCAATCTTGATAAAACCTTCCCTTTGCTTCAACCCTTACACCTAAATCCTAATATTACAATTAATAATCTTCCTGTTAATCTTTCTAATTTCCCATTAATCAAACACTTAGTGGTTTGGGATATACTCAAACACAATAATGAATCATTATCTAATTTGTGTGAAATATTGAAAATTAATAAAAAATATTTATCGATAATCAGACAATTGAGGGATATTATTAAGTATAAATTTATACATCTTTTTGATAATGGACAAAATATATCCTTATTAGAATCCGTTTTGCATAATCTTATTCTACCCAAGAAAATGATTTCTAATTCATATAAACTCATATCATCTATGATAAATAGTAGTCCATCCCCGGGATTCATGAAGCTCGGCGCAAGGCCGGCGTAAGGCCTGCGCCGGCGGTGCAGTGAATAGCCGGCGTAGTAGCGCGATATGCATAGTAATGAGTGCACGCCACAACCACAGACACGTGCGTAGGGTACGTGAGCGAGCCCAAGTAGGATGCATCTGGAGGCGTGGTTAAGCCGGCAGGCGAAGAGCAACCTAAAGTGCTGACTGCCATAGTCCACCCAGAATAAAAATGACACCAGCCATGGCCCATGCAGAATGAAATGCACGCAGAGTATGCAACAAAGTACCCATCCCAACTAAACAGAGAAGCAAATAAAACCCACGCAACCCGAAGTGTTCCTGTCCAAGGAACAAAGGATACGCATAATACCGTGTCCGTCCCGCAATGCACTGTGAGTGCATACCCAGAGAAGGTGTACCGCAGCATGCCAGCGCCGCCCGACATAGAGTAGCGACCAAGGTTACCACCTGTCCCACTTTGCGAGGGCAGTCCTCTATGGGCCGTTGTGTCCCGATAAAAATATTAAAACGGCAAATGTGCTAAGATTGTAGGACATAATGATATCCCGTATTTAATGTAATGGTTGCATGAAATGGTAATTTCCGTAACTGAAATTCCTAAATGTCACAAGAAACAGAATAAGCAACCAAACTGCTACAACAATAAGCTTTTATTTAGGCAAACAAGTGAAGTTCTATGCTATATAGTGACCGTGGGTATGTGTCGGCCTGTAAAATCTGATGTGAGTCCCGAAAATGTCCCACCTTGGCCACTGGAAAAGGTGGCAACCCCAGTAGCGACATGGGCATGTTCACCAGGGTTACCAGCTGTCCCACTTTGCTAGGGACAGTCCCTCATTGGACAGTTGTGTCCCGCCAAAAATCAAAAAACTGGCAAATGACTTGAGATTTCCTGCCAAAACTATTCCCGCAATATACCTGTAATAGTAGCATAAAACATATATTTTGTATATGAAACACATACATGGCATAAGAAACTGAATAAGGAACCCAAATGCTAACAGAATAAGCATATATTATGGCAAACAAGTGAAGTTCTGTCAACTCCACTTGCTGTGGGTATGTGTTGTCCTGCAAAATCCGATGTTTCCACAAAAGATGTCCCACTATGGGCATTGGAAAAGGTGTCAACCATAATGGTCACAAGCAGTAGTGAGAGTACAGAGCCGGGTAGCTGTGTCGACATAACAACAGGAAGGAACCAAGATACCTTAAACACAGGCAAACATGTGCATAGCAACATGTCCCACACCCAGCAACGTGTTTGTCGCATACACAGGACGGCGTATGTCTAAGTGTAATATCCAGAAGCAGAACCCATGCATGCAGATGTAATACACAATAGCCCCATTGTAGCATGTAAGTCCCACCCATGTACGCCTGTGCACCCAAACCAGCTAGCATCCTTGTGCAGCTACACACCTACACACAATGGGCATATCTGAAATGTGGTAGGAAGTATTGTGTTAGGCAGTGCCACGCGGGCAAATATGTACCCCACATGTCACCAACCCACCTCAGGTACAGATATGGAAATGGCTGCATGTGAATGTGTCTGCAGAATGTGTACATCCCGCATGTGGTATGTACCCGTCCAAACCATATAGGTTTGCACACGCCACGGTGCACATAACTGTACACATGTGGACAAGTCGGGTTGTTGAACCACCGCATCGATGATTAGCTATGCAGAGAAGTCAAACACATATAGCAGAACATGTGCCTACCAAACAGGACGTCCTAACAGGGTGCCACAGGCACAGAAGGGGAAGGTGGGACATCACATGTGGAGAGTAGCGTTGCCGGACGGCCAAATACACACGGTCAAGGTAAAGGACGGAACAACATGCATATGGCCGGATGGATGTTGTTAGAAAAATATATATAGAAACACATATGAAGTGCCAGTTTAGAAGCAAAATACTATATAATGCATTGAATTGTACCGTATAATATGGCAGTAGAAATGATCATGCATGTAATTGGTGAAGCTTAGCTGTAGTGTGATCGAACTCTGACCCTGGCAGTAACCAGTACAGCAGGCTTATGTCTCTCAGCATTAATTATCTGCTGGGTTACAGAAAAATAAATGTATGTACATGCATAACATCTCCCCTTCCCCTGAGGAGGATGGCCTTGTGAGCTCTATCGAAGATAAGAGTACAACTCCTTACCAGAGAGACAAAGGAACGTATTAAGAAATGAACTGACTATTGTATCGGAACAGTCCAGGGTCCTTGAAACAGCTACAATTACAGAAGGACACTGTAATTGACCAGGTGCCTTGCAACGCTGTGTTATTCTCATGGGAAAACATTTTAAAAGCACGACCTAAGCACCCACGTATGTACAGAATATTGCGGACCATAGTGATGGAAATGCCCTGTGACCGACCACGTCAGTAAGGTGGGCAAAAGCTGATTGTAAACACTATATAAAGAAATTGCTTACTGTATAGAGTCAGACAAAACTCCCATACTTGGACTGTATATTATTTTGCCTGCCTGTGTACACTACTAAAACGTTGTGAACCTGAGCTTCCTGTGTTATTGACTGTCACTTAGAAAAGCCTACTGCTTTCTACAGTCTGGTTTTAACAACTTATTTGACATTGTGGTCGTTCTTAGCCAGATTTCCCTTGGTAAGCTACAGGTCAGAGTGCATGGGTGGTCAGACATCTGCACAGGAGAATTTGCCTAAATGGTTCTTCTTGAGTGAAAAGACCTCCGACTGAATTGTTGTGTGTAAAGAGGCTGTCCACTGTCTGATCTGTGGCTGAAAAGCGGAAAACTGGATCCCAAGAAGAAAACGTGCAGTCATAAACAGGAGGCTCAGGTAAGGAGGGTTTGCCTCTTTGTCTCTATTGTAGATCAGGGACCAGACTACATTGTGTTTCTGTTAACAGTTGTGATAGCAGGTCGAAGACCAATCCAAGTAGTTTTAAATCTGGACATAGATCAGGGGAACACAGAGTAGAATAAATAGTCATTGTAGACACTACAGTGGATACAGGGAAGGAGATACCACGTGGTACGAGAGAAGGGTTACGTAACAGTCATGTAGAGGATATGGGATATTAGTGCACAAACAGATCATGTGATCCGCGTTTGATGGGTGACGTGAAGTATATGCAATTGCAGAGAGCACATAATGTGAGATATTCTGCAAAATGGGGTAATAAATATGACATTGATGGTATATTAGACAAAATATCGTTACTGAAACATTGGAATCACTGAAAATGTGATGCAGATGTTCTAGGGTAACCACCTGTCCCACTTTGTGAGGGACAGTCCCTCTTTGGCCAGTTGTGTCCTGCAAACAAACCGAACAAATGGCAAATGTCCTGATATCTTATGACAAAGATTTCTCAGATATCTTCTTAAATGGTAGCATAAAACAGTAATTTAGTATCTGAAACACCAAAATATCATAATAAACAGAATAAGCAACTCAAATGTTACAAGAATAGGTTGTTCTCCTGGCAAAAAGTGAATTGCTGTCCTTTGTACTGGCCGTGGGTATGTTTTGCCCTGCCAAATTACACATTCCTAACACTAATGTCCCACTTTGTGCATTTGAAAAGGTGGCAACCCTAAGATGTGCAGGCGAAAAAACAGCGACAATTGGGTATCCGTCAAGCACATAGGTGGATTGAGGTAGTGAACCGAAGGGAACAGAACACTAGAAATGCGAAAGCATCATACGTACACAAAGAATATAATAATACAGTAGTAGCGACAGCCCCTCCACCTCTACCACCTCCGATACCACATCCAGGATATGAAGCGGGAGGGCAGGCTATTCCCCCCCACGTTATCCTGTGGCAACAGAGGTATCACAACGACCAAATGTAAGAGAAGCTATTGAAACCACATCCCGAACTCATAACATACCTAGGGACACTCAAGTAAGAAGACAGTCACTAGAACAGAGTGAGGATATCTGTCAATTAATTGAAGTACCAAACCCTCATGCAGGACAGGAAGGCCAGGACCCAACTCCCTTAGTGTATAGACCGTGGACACCAGAAGATATCTGTAAAGTCACAGAGGGAATTCCCCATCTACAAAGTAATCACTATTCACCATGCAATACCCCTGTATCCTCTGATAGAAAAGCAAAGGGGGAATGGCGGATGGTACAGGATTTACAAGCTGTAAATCATGTAATAATACCTAGGGTACCGATGGTGCCAGACCCACACACTATATTGAATGCTATGAACCCGCCACAGAAGTATCTTACCGTGGTACATATAAGCTATGCTTCCTTTTCAATACGTATACATCCAGATAGTCCATATTGTTTTGCATTTATATTCAGGGTAACAGATACAGCCATACCCGGCTATCGCAGGGATACTGTGAAAGTACAATGATATTCGCACAGGAGATGGCTAGCAACATTCCGGTGTTTACTCCACCCGGGGCCAGTCAAGTTCTACTTTATGTGGATGATATTCTGCTTTATGACCCATACCCAGCAGCAATGTAGGGAAGATACAATAGCATTATTGAAATATTCAGCAGAACAGGGACATAAATTAAGCAAGCATAAATTGCAACTACAGAGAATACAGGTCAAGTACCTGACATATGTGGTATCCAAGGAGGGTAGAACATTACATGACGATAGGAAGGCAGCAATTTCACAAGCACACAAGCCAACTACCAAGAAGGGAATGATGTCCTTCCTGGGCTGACTAACATTTGTCAAAGCTGGTTACCAAACAATGCTTTGGAATCTGCTCTATTGTCTGCTTTAATCTTTAATACACCTATGGCAGCACAACATATACTACACTGGATTCCAGTAGCAGAAACAGCTTTCTGCAGACTAAAACGATTGATAGCTTCAACATCTGTATTAGGTCTCCTAATAATCATAACAGATGTTGTCAGACTGTAGATTGTAAGCAGGGATATATGACGTCAGTCCTGATGCAACAGCATGGAAGTAAGCAACGCCCCATAGCTTACTACTCATCGCAGTTGGACACTGTGGCATGGTCAGTGCCACATTGTGTACAGGCAGTTGTTGCAGCACCCATGGCAGTACAGGCCTCGGCCTTAATGTTATTATTCCACCCTCTCACTGTGAGAGTGTCTCATGCAGTTGCGATCATTCTGCTGCAAGAGGAAATAGCATTCCTGACCCATGCTAGACATCTGTCTTGTTTGACCATACCCCTGAGTCAACCTCATATGGTGATTGAACGTTGTACAACATTAAACCTATCAACGTCACGTCCGACACCTGTGTATGGCACACCACACAGTTGCCTATATGAAATGGAGGAAATAACTCCACACAGACAGGATATCACTGATATACTCTTAGATGATGCAGAAGTGACAGTTTATGTGTACGGATCATGTAGAAAGAGTCCTACAGGAAAGAATCAAGTAGGTTATGCAGTAGTTATTGATAATGAGATTGTAGAAGCCCAACCCCTGCAGTATAACGTGTCTGCTCAAGCAGCAGAATCGATAGCTTTAACACGTGCTTGTACTCTAGTGAAAAACTGATGTGTGGACATTTATACCGATAGTCAGTATGTTGTCTGTACAGTGCATGTTTATGAGCAGCAGTGGAAGAATAGGGGAATAATAACATCCACCGGTAAACCGATTAATCATGCGCAATTGATCTTGAATGCATTAGATTCAATTCAGTTACCCACTAAAGTAGGTAA
>NC_056739.1:977237064-977289967 GCF_019279795.1 Protopterus annectens | reverse complement strand
TGAACATTGTCATATTATTTCATTGTTTAGCACCTTCCGCGGACATGTTCTGGGGTTCTGCTGTGAGTTTCTGTGGACATACCATTTATGTCATTATTTACATGTTGTGTATGTTTTCTTTTGACATTCTCTGTGTCTTTCGCCATTGGCATGTGGCAACAGTGTGATACCTGAAGTTGACAGCCTTCCGTTACTCCTATGTCATGTTTGGGTAAATGTAAACCATTTTTTTGGTTTACATTGCCGTCTGCTATGCTATGCCTCGCCGCCGTGGATCACTATATGCCTTCATTTGCATGGTGCAACACCGCCATGGGTGTTTAACATACCTCGCCGGGCGGCATAAATCCGGCACACGCTGGTAGTGCACGTGGAATTGGATCGTACCTGAATCGCTCGGCGGCCATATTTGGCATTGTAACACCTACGCTATGTGTCCACCTGGTGCAATGTTCATGAATCCTGGGGACCATCTTTTTCCTTTTCCCCTGTTGGTTCTGTTGTTGTTGTCTGCCCCACGTCGTATTTGTTTGTCCCCTTTTCTGACCTCTCTCACTTGTATTAGGTCTGTTATGAAATTGTTCATACATATACTCACTTTTTTGGGCTGGGGGAAGTATTTTCATCCGACCATTCTCCTGAAGCTTCAGTTGCCTCCGATGAGGCAAACGAGACACCATGTTTTTTCTTTGCTACTTTTTTACCAAAAGACCCACCCATATTCTTCTGATAGTTTTTATTGGAGAACACTGTCTCATTAGCATAGTCTCTAAGATCTCTCTGTAATTTGCATATTTTTCTATCAATGTTTCCGTCTTACAAAATACCTTCTCATTCAGATGTTTTAACACACCCTCAAACCTAGGGACCATCAGGGAGTTACACAGACTTGAACACAACTTAGTAATATCACTTTTAATCTGTTTTTGTTTTAACAGATCTCTTTCAACTAAAATAGCCACCCATTCTGTTGTACAGCGATGTGCTGCCATCGCCCATCTTTTGGCAAACTGCACATCTTCTACATTTTTTTCGTCAAAGGGTGTAGAAAGATTCTTATAAGGTCTTAGTCCTTTTGGAGTAATATTAAACTCCAAATACCTTTGCAGGCTAATAATATTATAATGTGTTGCATTTTCTTTAAAAAGTAAACTTTCAAGTTTTTTAACAGTACCTTGTAATTCAACTGAAATAGCTGTAGTATGATTCTGTCCTATAGTGGAAAAGGAATTAACTGTTTGCTTTTGACATTCATCCAGCAACACTTTATCCCAAATCTTTTGCGACTCACCCAACTGGGATGCAGAATTCATACCCCTTTCAGGCAAACGTTCTCCCACCTGTAAGATATTTTGCTCAAATGTTCTTTGAGTAGTTTCTCCCAGATCCTCTCGAAAAATTCTGGGAGTTTGAAAAGAGGAATCACTGGCCATGCTGAAAATATATTATACCACACAATGAAGCAATAATCCAAAAAACGACTCAGCCAGTAAATCCAATAAATTTATTTTCGTAGTACTGAATATAGATTTCTCTTCTCCAGTGCCTCGGCATAAGCCTTTAACAGAGTATAACAAGAACCATTTCTCATTCCTTTTTATAGTAAAAACAGTTCTAATAAAACAATTAAAAAACAATTAATTATAACAACCATTTCCAATTAAGCTCTCTGTTTAACCCCTTAGGGTATAAGGTGTCAAATTTTAAAATAAGCAATGCTTCTTTCCATTGTAATTTATTCTTAAGGCACATACCTTTTTTCACAATGCACTTTTTCCAAAACTGTGCCTATTAATTTATTTTCATCACTGTTATGATACTTTTTAAAGTGTAAGCCTAATGGGCTTTCCACCTTTTCATTTCTAATATTTCTTAGATGTTGTAAAAATCTAACACGAAAACTTCTTTTATAGTTTCATAGTTTCAGAGTTTAGTACTAGGCTATCTGCCCTGTGGCATTTGCAAGCCTAGCCCTAGAGATGTGGCTTTCGCCACCCCATGTAGTGGTACTAAGGTGTATAGAATAAATTTAGAATATTGTGCCTTTGTATTGACACATTGAAGACCCCCTTACTTATTAAAATTAGTTTACTGTGCCTCTGTCAAGTAGCGACACAGGGGTGACCCCCGGGGTAAACCTACAATCTCCCATCCACTCGTCAAGATTTCTCTTGAAGAGAGTCAGTGAGGGGCTCTGCCTAACATGAACTGGGATTTTGTTCCAGAGTATGGGAAGCCTTTGAGTTATGAATCTGTCCCTCCAGCATGTTCTATTCATGTTTGTACTGAGGTTTAAATCTTTGGCTGTCATGGTTCTTATGGATTTGGATTTTTTGAGGTGGAGCATGTCCATCAATTCCTGGTTGGACATGGCCATGTACGTCAAGCACAGATCACCTCTGAGCAGGCGGTATGCTACTGAATAGAGCTGGAGTTTCTTTATACTGGTAGCATATGACATATGTTGGAGACCCTTGATCCTCTTGGTGAGGTACTTCTGGGGTCTCTCCAGCTGTTGTAAGTGCCGGGTGAGGTACATACCAAATGGGGCATTGTACTCAATCATGGGCCTGATAAGGGAGGAGTACAGGGGCACAATGACCTCCTTTGATCTGGATGTGAACCCCTTCATGATAAGGTGGGCAAGGTAGAAAGTCTTTCTAACCACTTTGGCAACGTGGGTGTCAAATGAGAGGTCACTATCAACTTGGGTCCCCAGGTCTCTGATTACTTTTTGGTACTCAGTGGGTTACTGTCTATGTGATAATTTGTGGGTACTTTGTTTTTCCCAAAGGGGATGACTATACATTTCTTTGCATTCAGTTTAAGGCCATGATTCCGGCACCAGTTGTCCGTTTCGGTGAGGCCTTTCTGTAGGATGTATGTGTCAGCTGGTGTATCGACTATGGCGCCTAGTTTGCAGTCATCTGTGAACTTTGTCAGCCACAACCCTCCCATGTTTGCTTTCACATCTGAGAAGTAAATGCTGAACAAGAGGGGTCCCAGGACAGAACCCTGTGGGACACCACTTGCGACTGGCTTTGAGTCTGACATGGCTCCCGCAATCTTGACTTTATGGGTTCTGTTCATTAGCCAGTTTGCAACCCATCTTGTGACATATGGATTTACATTTAAGCTGTTTAGCTTATCTATTTTCCCCGAGTGGGGAATTGTGTTTGAAGGCTTTATCCAAGTCCAGGTAGGCTGTATGGACTGCCTTGCCCTCATCAATGGCTCTAGTGACTGTTTTGAAAAAGTCAACCAGGTTCAAAAGGCAGGATCTGCCCTTTACAAAGCTGAACTGGGTGGGATCAAGTGTCTGTAGGTCCCCAATGTCGTTGTTTATGAGTTCCATAATAATTCTTTCCATAGCTTTGCAAACCAGGCTGGTCAAGCTTATGGGGTGGTAGTTCCCAGGGTCTGTAGTGGAGCCTCCCTTGTGGAGTGGGACCACTGTTGCTGTACGCCAGTGTTCAGGTACATATCCTGTAGTAAGGCTAAGGTTAAATAACCTTTTAATATGCGGGTTTAGCTCATCTTGGAGTTCATGTATCACGCAGCCGGGGATACCATCAGGTCCCATAGATGCTGTGTTTTTTGCTTTGCTGATGGCGGTTCTCACCTGGACATCAGAGATGACAGGGAGGTTACATTCAGCTGGGATGAGTATTTTTTCTTTTGGAAGTGAGGGAGGGGAGAAATTTGCACTGAACCTGTCTGCCAGAATGTTGGCAATATCTGTGGGTTCGATACATTTTTTGTTGTTGTGTACTAACTCTGAGCATATCTGAGGGTTTCCGCTCAGATTTCTAAAATAACTGAAGAATGCCTTGTGTTTATCTTTAGTGTCCTTGGCGATTTTTCTCTCAAAGTTGGCCTTGAATGTTTTTATGAGAACGTAGCTTTCTACTGGTGTTGATCAGAGATGCCTTCCCTTTATGGGATTTTGCTCTGTCTTGCAGTAGCTTCCTTCTTTTGTTATACAATTTGTTTATGGCTGGGGTCCACCAGGCAGGACGCTTTCCTTTGATGGAGAGGGTCTTGGTTTTATTTGGGATTGCACGATCCATGCATTCTTGGAGATGTCCGTAGAAAGCATTTGTGTAGGATTCAGCATTGTGGGATGTGGTTTCCATTGGCCCTGTGAGCTTAAATGATACCATCTCAGTCTTGAGAAGTGTAAAGTCAGCTTTTGAGAAGGTTCTCACTGTAGTCTTTTGGGCTGGGGGTGGAGGTGGTAAATGTATATCCAGGGTGATTAGTTTGTGATCAGATCTCACCAGTGAGGGGAATACTTCAGGTGTGGAGCATTTTGTCCCCATGTTGTGATGATCAGGTCTAGTATATTATCCCCCCTTGTGGGAGAGGTGACTAGCTGTTACATTGCATTTGAGTTTATGAATTCCAGGAACCTTTGGGCTAGGGTGTTAAGGCTAGAATAGTGCACCCAGTCTATGTTAGGGTAGTTGAAGTCTCCCAATATGATGGTATTTGGTGAGACATTCATATCTTCCAATGTCTTCAGGAAGGCTGAGTGGGGTTCTTGAGATTGGGAGGGTGATCTGTAACATGCAACCAGTTGTATAGCAGTTTTGCCTATGGTTAGCTGCACCTGGACGGTCTCCGATGCTTTATAAGTTGCCACTAACCTGGAGGTGTGGGTATCCTTGATGAATATGGACACTCCCCCTCCGTTTGTGGTTTGGCCTGGGTTTTGGGGCTGAAAAGCATGATACGATGTAAAGCCTGATAGCACTGGGGTGCTCTCAGGATCCTTGAACCAGGTCTCGGTTACAGCACAGACATCGATGTTCTCCATACTGTGGATTGCTTCGAAAGCCTGCATCTTGAGATTTAGACTTCTGGCGTTGAGCAGTATTACCCTTAATTTTTTTCCATTTTTGTTTTCTAAGGAGGTGGGTTCGTATTTTAAGCCTTGCCTAAAAAAGGCACTATGGGGGTGGCAAGAGCCTTAGCCAATATCTGGAAGCCCAGTGGTGACAGGTGCAAGCCGTCCCTTGCGAAGCAGCGTGGCTTGTCCAGCATGTCATCCCAAGCAGACAGACATTGGATCCCCCTAGAATGACACCAGTGATTGAGCCAATTATTAAAGCTGATCATCTTGTCTTTGTATTGTGGCATCATTCTTGGTGAGGGCAGGATGCTGCTCAGAGTCAGGGTCATACCAGCCTGGGCTACATAATCAGAGAGCTCCTCTATGTCTCTTTTCATGTAGTCCAAGGAGGTACGTCTCAGGTCATTCATGCTGGCATGGACAATGACGGAGCCATATTTGTACATGCTTTTGAGTGACCTGAGTCCGTGTGTTATATGGCGGATCCTAGCTCCCGATAGGCAGCTTACCATTACCCTCTCCTTGCTTAGCCTAGTAAGTGGGACGTCAGTGTGTCTGACTATAGAGTCACCTATTACTAGTGTATCAGGCATAGTGTTTGGCCTTAAGGGCTGTGATTTATTGACACACCGATTTATTGAAGTATGTGTTGCATGTGTTATGTTTTGAGGTGGTGGATTTTTGGGTGTCTGGTTTGGGAGCCTCTGTTGTTTTGGTAAGTTTTTAATAGAGCCTCCAGTATGTTTTGTGTTATTATGTGTTTGATTTGCAGTTGGGGTAGGTCTATGTGTGACTGGGTTTGTTGTGTGTGTGGTTACCTTCTCCTCCTGTCTGGTCTTGCCAGTCCTGAATTGAGAGAGTTCAGCGTCCAGTTTGGCTATATAGTTGCATCTCTCACATGTATTTGTGTTTGTTGGGAGGAGGAGAGGGTTGTCTGTGTACATGAGACAGTTATAGCATTGTCTCAAGATTCCCAGATTAACCAGCTGAACAGGAGAAGATGCTAGCAATCTACCACTCGACATGCTAGAATATTATAAGAGAGTACTGTGCCTTTAAGGGAAGTGGTTGGGGTGGTAGGTGGATGTAGTGCTACTTCAGTTTGAGAGTGCTTGCTTAGAAGAGAAGCTTAGAGAACAAGTGCTATGCTTATAATATAATGAGTAGACTGGTTATATTAAGAGTACAGCTTTCTAAGGGAAAATTTGAAGAGCAGACTTGGCGGAGCCAGAAAAAGTTTAACCCTGTTTAACCAGCGCTGGCTATGCTGTCAGCAATAAAGCCGTGCAAATCACGATTTTAAACAGGGAACTTCAAAAGAGCTACAAATGGTCCAAAACATCCAATTACTACAGCTTTTGTGCTGAGGTCACTCCTTCAGGGACAGATAGGCTGCTCAAGGCTCCCCACTCCCACTGGTGAGCAAAGAAACTTCATTCTATCCAAGTAAGGTAATGGACAACACAGGAACTACACCACAGCCCAGAATACAGCAAAGCCTGTAAAATGGTCTAAACTAGTCGAGGAGAGGCGGGAAAACAAGGATTACTTTTTTTGTTTTTTTTTTGTTTTTAGATAGAAAACACACAGAAATACAGAAGGCAGCAATAAATCAGTTACACAGGCTAGCACACTTTAGTGGGCAGCCTCAACAGTTAAATTAAACAAACAAACAACAGATTTTCGATCAATTTTTGACCAGATAAAATTTTAAGTGCAGATACTATATAATGCAGCAAACAGTTAAAAAAACAGTATATGCTTGTTTAAAATAAGCAAGAGAAGGTATTCCAAGTAAAAAACAAAAAAAAAAATACTTAACTCTGGAAAGTAGTCACTTTTCTCAATTCTCTGTAGCTAGGACCACTCTGCAGGACCACGTGGAGCTGTCTCTGAGTAGTATAGCCAGAAAAAAAATGCTCTGAGGCAGATTTTAAACAGGGAACTTCAAAAGAGCTAGAAATGGTCCAAAACAACCAATTACTACAACTCTTGTGCTGAGGTCACTCCTTCAGGGACAGATAGGCTGCTCAAGGCTCCCCACTCCCACTGGTGAGCAAAGAAACTTCCTTCTATCCAAGTAAGGTAATGGACAACACAGGAACTACACCACAGCCCAGAATACAGCAAAGCCTGTAAACTGGTCTAAATTAGTCGAGGAGAGGTGGGGAAACAAGGATTCATTTTTTGGGGGTTTTTTTTGGTTTTAGATAGAAAACACCCAGAAATACAGAAGGCAAAAATAAATCAGTTACACAGGCTAGCACACTTTGGTGGGCAGCCTCAACAGTTAAATTAAACAAACAAAAAACAGATTTTCGATCAATTGTCGACCAGGTAAAAGTTTAAGTGCAGTTACTATATAATGCAGCAAGCAGTTAAAAAAACAGTATAAGCTTGTTTAAAATAACCAAGAGAAGGTATTCCAAGTAAAAAACAGAAAAAAATACGTAAATCTGGAAAGTAGTCGCTTTTCTCAGTTCTCTGTAGCTAGGGCCACTCTGCAAGACCACATGGAGCTGTCTCTGAGTAGTATAGCCAGAAAAAAACGCTCTGATGCGGATTTTTAACAGGGAACTTTAAAAGAGCTAGAAATGGTCCAAAACAACCAATTACTACAGCTCTTGTGCTGAGGTCACTCCTTCAGGGACAGATAGGCTGCTCAAGGCTCCCCACTCCCACTGATGAGCAAAGAAACTTCCTTCTATCCAAGTAAGGTAATGGACAACACAGGAACTACACCACAGCCCAGAATACAGCAAAGCCTGTAAACTGGTCTTAACTAGTCGAGGAGATGCGGGAAACAAGGATTACTTTTTTGTTTTGTTTTGTTTTTAGATAGAAAACACCCAGAAATACAGAAGGCAGCAATAAATCAGTTACACAGGCTAGCACACTTTAGTGGGCAGCCTCAACAGTTAAATTAAACAAACAAACAACAGATTTTCGATCAATTTTTGACCAGGTAAAATTTTAAGTGCAGATACTATATAATGCAGCAAACAGTTAAAAACAGTATAAGCTTGTTTAAAATAAGCAAGAGAAGGTATTCCAAGTAAAAAACAGAAAAAAATACTTAAATCTGGAAAGTAGTCACTTTTCTCAGTTCTCTGTAGCTAGGACAACTTTGCAGGACCACATGGAGCTGTCTCTGAGTAGTATAGCCAGAAAAAAAATGCTCTGAGGCGGATTTTAAACAGGGAACTTCAAAAGAGCTAGAAATGGTCCAAAACAACCAATTACTACAACTCTTGTGCTGAGGTCACTCCTTCAGGGACAGATAGGCTGCTAAAGGCTCCCCACTCCCACTGGTGAGCAAAGAAACTTCCTTCTATCCAAGTAAGGTAATGGACAACACAGGAACTACACCACAGCCAAGAATACAGCAAAGCCTGTAAACTGGTCTAAATTAGTCGAGGAGAGGTGGGAAAACAAGGATTATTTTTTGGGGGTTTTTTTTGTTTTTAGATAGAAAACACACAGAAATACAGAAGGCAGCAATAAATCAGTTACACAGGCTAGCACACTTTAGTGGGTAGCCTCAACAGTTAAATTAAACAAACAAACAACAGATTTTTGATCAATTTTCGACCAGGTAAAATTTTATGTGCAGATACTATATAATGCAGCATACAGTTAAAAAAACAGTATAAGCTTGTTTAAAATAAGCAAGAGAAGGTATTCCAAGTAAAAAACAGAAAAAAATACTTAAATCTGGAAAGTAGTCACTTTTCTCAGTTTTCTGTAGCTAGGACCACTCTGCAGGACCACGTGGAGCTGTCTCTGAGTAGTATAGCCAGAAAAAAATGCTCTGAGGTGGATTTTAAACAGGGAACTTCAAAATAGCTAGAAATGGTCCAAAACAACCAATTGCTACAGATCTTGTGCTGAGGTCACTCCTTCAGGGACAGATAGGCTGCTCAAGGCTCCCCACTCCCACTGGTGAGCAAAGAAACTTCCTTCTATCCAAGTAAGGTAATGGACAACACAGGAACTACACCACAGCCCAGAATACAGCAAAGCCTGTAAAATGGTCTAAGCTAGTCGAGGAGAGGCAGGAAAACAAGGATTATTTATTTATTTTTTTGTTTGTTTTTAGATAGAAAACACACAGAAATACATAAGGCAGCAATAAATCAGTTACACAGGCTAGCACACTTTAGTGGGCAGCCTCAACAGTTAAATTAAACAAACAAACAACAGATTTTTGATCAATTTTTGACAAGATAAAATTTTAAGTGCAGATACTATATAATGCAGCATACAGTTAAAAAAACAGTATAAGCTTGTTTAAAATAAGCAAGAGAAGGTATTCCAAGTAAAAAACAGAAACAAATACTTAAATCTGGAAAGTAGTCACTTTTCTCAGTTTTCTGTAGCTAGGACCACTCTGCAGGACCACGTGGAGCTGTCTCTGAGTAGTATAGCCAGAAAAAAATGCTCTGAGGCGGATTTTAAACAGGGAACTTCAAAAGAGCTAGAAATGGTCCAAAACAACCAATTACTACAACTCTTGTGCTGAGGTCACTCCTTCAGGGACAGATAGGCTGCTCAAGGCTCCCCACTCCCACTGGTGAGCAAAGAAACTTCCTTCTATCCAAGTAAGGTAATGGACAACACAGGAACTACACCACAGCCCAGAATACAGCAAAGCCTGTAAACTGGTCTAAATTAGTCGAGGAGAGGTGGGAAAACAAGGATTATTTTTTGGGGTTTTTTTGTTTTTAGATAGAAAACACACAGAAATACAGAAGGCAGCAATAAATCAGTTACACAGGCTAGCACACTTTAGTGGGCAGCCTCAACAGTTAAATTAAACAAACAAACAACAGATTTTCGATCAATTTTCGACCAGGTAAAATTTTAAGTGCAGATACTATATAATGCAGCATACAGTTAAAAAGACAGTATAAGCTTGTTTAAAATAAGCAAGAGAAGCTATTCCAAGTAAGAAACAGAAAAAAATGCTTAACTCTGGAAAGTAGTCGCTTTTTTTCAGTTCTCTGTATCTAGGACCACTCTGCAGGACCACATGGAGCTGTCTCTGAGTAGTATAGCCAGAAAAAAAAAGCTCTGAGGCGGATTTTAAACAGGGAACTTCAAAAGAGCTAGAAATCGTCCAAAACAATCAATTGCTACAGCTCTTGTGCTGAGGTCACTCCTTCGGGGACAGATAGGCTGCTCAAGGCTCCCCACTCCCACTGGTGAGCAAAGAAACGTCCTTCTATCCAAGTAAGGTAATGGACAACACAGGAACTACACCACAGCCCAGAATACAGCAAAGCCTGTAAACTGGTCAAAACTAGTCGAGGAGAGGCGGGAAAACAAGGATTATTTTTTTGTTTTTTTTAGATTCTCCTGTATAAAATAAATTACACTCACATTTGAGCACATACACAATACCTTCTGTATTAATTGTTTTTTAATTGTTTTATTAGAAATGTTTTTACTATAAAAAGGAATGAGAAATGGTTCTTGTTATACTCTGTTAAAGGCTTATGCCGAGCCACTGGAGAAGAGAAATCTATATTCAGTACTATGAAAATAAATTTATTAGTAACATTTCAGTTTGGCTAAGTGCCTTTTCTTACTTAAAACACACTGTATAGTATATAGCTTCTAGCTTATAAACAGCAGTAAGTTTTCCTTTTCCTTCTGTATAACCTTGTTTTAGCTAAAAAAATAAGATGGAGTATTAAGGACCCTCAGCTTACAAAGTGCACATATTATACACTAATTTCCAATCATCTATTGGCAATGTTTGTCTTTATTATAGTGATCTCATACCACTACTGCTGGCGTCTGAAAGTCCACGACAATATTCTTTTCCTTTTCTGTGCAGATGACATGATGCCTGTCTTTCATTACTCTAGATGACAGGATGCCTGCCTTTTATTACCCTCACTCCTACTTCTTCAAACATGCAGTCTCATATTTTTTTATTACCCACTGACATTCTCTAGTGGAAGTTATTCATTAGAATGATATCCAAATGAAGTTGAAGAGCTGGCGAGAACAGGTATTACCAGCGGAGTTCTTATCAGTCTTTTTTATCCTTCTTATGTAGATAATATGATAGCATTGAGGAGACCTCTGACTCCCTCCACCCCCCACACACATACTCTGGCATAGACTACAGTGAATTTCATGTCCTGTATCCAGAATGACAGTATGAGACAGTGACTGTGAGAATCCACCATAAGTGAACCCTTGTAGCACCTATCTCATACATTCACACTTTAAAATTAGTAAGTAGTATTCATATTAAAGTGTAAATGCCAGTCATATAAAGTCCTTCCTGTAGTTCCCATATATGTAATTAGGTTTTAATATAAAAGCAAAATATATGACAGTCATTCTGTGGGACCCTTTTAATTTAAATATGAAGTGCCATTTTTTGGCTAGTCCTTAAATGATCCATTGGCCTTTTCTTTTAAAAGTTACTTAGTACATACCTATAAATTAATCACTAACAAAATGTTTGGCTATTTCTGTAGTATTATATTACCTCGCTGTAACAGAAATTATACATTTCTTGTTTTTAGTTTTACAAAGCTAGCAATTACTTGCCTCGTCTGTGTTAAAACAAATAATGGTCTTGGGTATGACCTGTGAAAAATTACCTGGAAATCTGCTCTAAGGTCTGATTGTCTTTAATATAGAAGCAGTTTTACTGAAACTTTTTTTTTTTCTAAGCTATAATTCAAACTTATATCATGTAGGGAGTAAATCATGAAAAATTAGCACAACAGTAAAATCCTCCAGTGGAATAATAATTTTTGGAGCACTCCAAGAACAATGAAAGTATATACATGCTTACTGACAGCGCTGAAAGCCACCATAGGTATAACTGCCAGAATCAAAAGCTTGCTCTGACCTGGCCTTTATTTCTTATTAACTGACATGACTGGAGACAGAAAGGATTATATAACATCGGAATTGCACAACCACAACAAACTGTTTGATGACAGCTATTTATTAAGCTGTGTTAACACCTGGTCTCTTTCACAATTAGAGAGTTAACACATTGTATGAATGAGCTCATATTTTACATAAAGGAATTTTCTATGAGTAATTGTTGGAATGATTTATTCATATGCTGTCTATAATAAGGAATACAGACCACTTACTGTTTGCTCATATCGAATTAATCAGCTCTCAGAACATCTTAACTGGAAGACTGCCAAGTAAATGTAATCAATGTTAGAGCAGGATAAGTGGGAAAAGATAAATGTTATGTATTTGTGTCTTCTCATTTTCATCCTTTTTCTGCAACTTTGTGCAGCATCAGAGTTATAAGTATTTTGGGGACAACCTCCAAAGCAGGACATGCCGTGGAGTTTGTTCTCACACATAAGCATTGTTTTGCTGTATTTTATGACCTATAAAGTGTCACGGCATTGAGTTGTGACCTCCCGAGCAACATTTTAGATTTTATACATTAACTGAATTAAATAATGAATAAACAAGAGATAATTATTGATAGTAAATCCTAAAAATGTACTGTTGTATTAATGTATGTATGCTTGTGTTTGTGGGTATACATTTTATATATATATATATATATATATATATATATATATATATATATATATATGTGTGTGTGTGTGTGTGTGTGTGTGTGTGTGTGTGTGTGTGCGCGTGTGTGTGTCTGTGTCTAAATGGTCACATCACTAAAGTCTAAGAAAACATTATGCTTTTAGGCAATAATGTTATTTTTGGTAAGCATTTAGCAACCATTCAGTATATTTTGTTTATTAGCAGACGTTTCCCTTCTTATTGCCAATATTAAATAATATTCTACATTTTGTACCAATTAGGTAGCCAATTATTAAACAAAATTACAGTCATGGTATAAATGCAGAAATACATGACAAAAGGGTTAGAGTCCCAGTGGGATTTATTCCCTCGATTACTACTTGACCTTTGAGCTGGCTGTCAGTACTGCACCTTGTTAGTCATGAGTAAATCACAACACAATCCATTCCCATGTAATGAAATGTTGCATAAATATATATTTGCTCTTCATATCTTGCATTCTCCGCATTCCTTATATTTTCAATAAGTGGCACTCATTGCAGCGTATTTTCAAAGGCAAACCATAAATAACTCATACATAATAGCCCTATTATTTAGTTAGTATGTGCTGTAATTAGACTATTATCCTCAAGGCTTGACACAAAGCTTAATTTTTTTTGTAAATGCATTCCCTTGTGTTCCACTTTACACTGTTGTTTTCTATGTGTTATCTGCTTTCAGCATTGCACAGCGTTAGAGTGAGTGGTACAAATTTCTATAGTACAGACACACAAATAATGCAGGCAATCACCTGGAACTGTCTCATGAGAACCCCCAGTAATTAATTAAGTTGTTTGTGTGCCTGTTAGTTGGTTTGTTTTACAATGAAAGCAGTAGAACATATGATTTCAATGTTGTTTTAGTTTCTAAGCACATTTTGGCATATCTATGGTCATTTTAAAAAATACACTTAAAATGTTATCAGAAAGACTTCAGGATGCCAGTCTTAATGTGACCTGCATAGGTTCATCTTATTAAAGAGCTACCGTTTTTCTTTTTTAAATTCTTTAACATTTATTAGTGCCATACAATATATTACATTCATTGCAAAGTACTTATTCATGATGTACCAGTGACAAGCTACATTATTTTCTACCCTCCCCCTATTCTCCCACCCTTGGTTTTACTTTGGGTTTTCTCTCTTCTTCTTCTTGGTGTGACTTTCACTCTTGTAGTATTTCATCAAAGTCTCTCAAACCCACTTGCAGTAAAACTAAACCAATAAAATGGACAATACACTCAGTTGCCACCAAGTGTTTCTTTGCACACTTTATTTTTTACTCATAGATATAAATAAATTAAAATTGCTTTATAACTGTGCTTCAAAATTACATGTCTGAGAATTCTGGTTGATGATAGCGGAGTGATTTATTCTTTCAGTATTCTACCTCTTTCATTTGCTTTTTAATTTTTCCTCCCTTCCTTTCCCCATTCTAGTTAGTTCCTGTCATCTTCATCCCATGTCAGAGAAACCCATGTCATCCATACTCCGGCAGTGTTGCTGACCTTTTCAGTTTTGAGTGTTGATACCTTTAACTTGACTACTTAGTAGTCTGATCGAGTTCATAGTTTTTCTTTTTCCGCTCTCTGTCCAGATGCTGTATTATTTTTTATGCACCTTATACAGAATTCCAAAGTTTTCTCAGCTTCCTTTTGAAATGTCTCCTCTATCTTCTGTAACCTGCCTCCAGAGTTTGATGAACACATGAATCATTCCTACCTCTCCTCTTGACACCTACGACATCTATATCCCCCACTTTCTGTCTTCCTTTAACAATCACATAGAGGTTAGATACCATCTGTGCGATGTCTTCATGGTTTATCTTCCACTCCATGTACTTTGTACCTGCCTGAAATGTCTTCTGCAAGTTGCCTGTAACTCATTTCTAGCCTTCCTTATTTTCCAATGTTCTTCCTCATTCACTTTTCTTTATCCTTGTCCCTTCATTTCCTTAAATTTTCAAAGATCAGTTTGATCCTTTGCCTCCCTAACCTCTTCCATTTCCTCCATGGTGGAATCCTCTCTCCTGTTGCCCTCCCTTCCTTCTTGTTCCTTTTCAGTGTTTCTCTGTATTCTTTTCCCAGGTCTCCCTGTGTAGCAAGTGGTTCTACCATTGGTTCTCTCGTATTCTGTATTTCTGTATTCCATTGTTTTAAATATTTCCCTACCATCCTTTTCTCTGCATATCAAGTGTTTCTCTTGAGATATTCAAATTCTATTTCAGATTTCTTAAATTTTCTTCCCCTACTATTCTGCTCCCATAGTTTTTGAGTTTCCCTTCACCCAAATCCATGCATACCAGTTCTTTTAGTGCTGTTTCATTCAGGTCCTTTAGTAAGCTTCTCATGTCTCCCTTTCTCTTATTCTATAGTTTACTTAACCTCCTTCTCTTCTTTTTTTATCCAAAGAATGATGTTACATGTCACTGCATGCACAGAGATCAATAAGCTACTGGCTGGCCTGTGTTCAGCTACCCATCTCAGATTATCTGAGATAACTATGTTGAGCAAAACCTGGATATAAAACCAATCAACCTGCTGTTCATGAACTAAGGATATCTACAATCACTATAGACTCACTGACAGGAAACAGCTGAAAGTAGATGACATGATGGTAAGGAGGAGGCTTGACATCCTCTGTGATCAGGAGACAAGTCAGACAAGCAGTGTAGTAAAGACACTTCACTTAGGATCCAGAATCTACTACTCAAAAATGATGTGTTAATTGTGGTGAGGGAGAGGCTTCAGGAAAACAGTGAGGGATGTCATCAGAACTAATGACAGACTCATGATAATCAGACTCGAGTGAAAGGATAGGGAATTATTCATAATCTCAGCATATGCCCCACAGCATGGTTGTGATAGCAAGGAGAAGCGTACATTCAGGCAGCACTTGCAGGACATTCTAGATAAAGCAGGACAGCATGAGTTGGCATTGATAATGAGGCACATATTGGAACAGACAGAAAAGTCTATGAGGACTTCCTGGGTCCACATAAATGGGACAGCAGGAATAAAGAAGGAGAGGCCATTCTAGACTTCTGTCAGGTAAATGGTGTGATAGTGACCGACACATGAATCAGCAAGGATGACAGGGACAAGGTCACATACAAGACTGGCCAACATGCAACTCATGTAGACTTCATTCTAGTAAGGAAAGGCATTGGGGTAGAATAAGCAATTGCAAAGTTATCTGCAATGAAACAGTCAACCCGCTCATGAACCACTGGTTGCTACAAGCAGCTGCAAGCAGTGGTTCAAGAAGGCTTTAAATTGAATGAAAACTAGGTTGAAGATCTGGAAGCTGACTGAAGAAAAAGAACATGAGTTCAAAAAATGACTCGGGTCTCTAGTACCTCAGGAAGGAGAGGAAACATGCTTATTTGAAGTTGAGGAAGCTAGAAGTGATAGAGATTAAGTGCCAGAGACAGGTGGTAGGATTGGGTCAGAAGAAGAAATGGGGACATCAAAACAGAAGCCAACAACTCCAATTGCAGACAAGGTCAAAGAGAACAGATATAGGGATTTGGTCACATATGCAGTAGAACAGAAGACAATCTGGTGAAGATGATTTGGAGTAGACTGCAAGAAGGCAAGATAAAATGAGGGCATCCATCAGAGAGATGGATGACGTGAGAGAAGACCTGCGATAGTCAGGCATGAGTACTGAAGAAGGTTGGACAGTGGCACTGAATTGAGAGAGAGGATGACAGTTGACTTGATACCTCCACCCCATACAGAAAATGGGAAAAGGAGGTTGACGATGATGATGATGATGATGATGGAGCTCCCATCCTTCTTTTTCATATTCATTCTCATTTTTCCCTTTTTCACACTTTTACCCTTGACTTTACTATCGTATTCATTCTCATTTTTGCCCTGTTCACACTTTTATCCTTGCCTTTACTATTGTATTCATTCTCATTTTTGCCTTGTTCACACTTTTATCCTTGCCTTTACTATTGTATTCATTCTCATTTTTGCCTTGTTCACACTTTTACCCTTGCCTTTACTAACCCTGTCTTGCATGTCTTTTTACATTTGTTGTAGCCTTTTCTCCTTATTGTCAGTTTGTGTGTTGTGGAGGATTATTGGTAGCATCGTCATACTTGCTGCATTAATTCTCCAAGTAATGAATATGACCCCCTCCCCTAGGGTAATTATCCTTTACCTTTTTTTCCAACTTCCTCTAGGTTTTTCTCTCTCTCTTTCACTGTATTCTCAACATAGAGCTTCGGGTGCATGGAGATCTCCTTCCATTTTATTTCATCTATTCCCTCATTCCCAATTACTTTTTTGTAATCTCACTATCACTGTCTTTTTGCTGTTTTACATGAGTCTCATCATTTCACTAGACTTCTCAATGTGTCCTATAGTTCTCATTTATGCTGCAATATCCACTGACATTAATGTGTATTCATCTGCACATAAAATAAACTGAGATTTCATCCCTTCCTTTCCTTCAAGCTTTTATTGCATTATTTTATTCATAGAAGGAGGTGGGGGAATGTGGATGTCAAAGGAAAAATATACTTTAAAAATTATCAAAACACGGTAGGTTCAGGTTAAGGCACTTTAATCTTGCAGCAAGGAGACAAAAACGTGCTAATACAGAGTTTGTCTAACTAGAAACAGGAAATGCTTACATTTTTATACACTTTCTAATAAGACATTGCCTACCCACCTGACGTAGTGAATCACAAGTTTTGTCATCATCATTTACTAATAATTGCTTTCATAATATTCTGCTGATTTATCAATTTCTGTGAGAAACTTCCTAAGGAAAACAATGTGGCCTTGGCTACCACCGGTTAGATATATGCAATGTTACCATTCAAGGTACTATGGCTAATTCAAGCACAACAAGTAGTTCATTTCTCTAACAATCCTTTGTCTATATTATCTCTAAACTTCTGCAGCTGCACATGTTCTCATACTTCGAACAGAGCTGATTGTTTAAAATCATTACATTTACAGGATATAGCATTGTTCATTCATTCTCTCCTGACCTAGCAGATAACCACCTGCTTCTCAAGTACATTTCCAAAAGGCATAAACATGAATATTGCTGTGCTAGCAATTACTAGGTCAGAGGGCATCTTGCAAGTTTCAGAAAGCACACTGCAGTTTCAAAAAGCATCTTTTCAATCTCATATAAAACTCAACTATATATAAAACAGTGCATATAAAATAGAATGAAAAATGTGTTAACTTATTTAGTTTCTAATTAGCATTAAGCATACACACATTAATACATATTTTTCTGACATTTCCCCCCTGTTAATACTTTTTAATTCTATTTTCAAAAAGAATAAGCAGTTTGCTTCTTTTCCTAACCTCTTCCATTCAGGATTTGCAGTTAAGAAAGTCATTCAGTTTAAAACTTTATGAACGTGTTTCGCATTCTAACAATTCTTCAAATTCAGTACTTTGATACATAGTCTCAGAAACTGATATATCTATAAATTCTTTGATTAGTTTTTTCATGCAGGGGATACCACAACAAATACAAGCTCCTATCAGGAGTAATCCCACACAAATGGCAATCAAGATGTTCATTAGGATGGAACCCCACCCCCAAAACAAATTCTGGAAAAAGTCCATCAGAGGGTTTGGGCCTGGCTTGGTCATGGCCGACACTTGCTGTATCACCTCAATGTGGTCATTTATCTCATGTTGATGATCTGGTATATATGCACAGCACTCTTCTTTGATTAAAGCGCACATACCACCCCTCGTCGCTAGGGCGAAGTCAAGAGCCATTCGGTTCTGGAGCACTACAGTTCTCATAGCATTCAATTCATCAGTTATCAGTTCAAAGAGCAGAAAAGGTTGCATTACTCATTACTTCGAGAAGTTTGGACAGTTTTCGCAGCTCCCAAATCGATTTCACTGCACCATATGCAGGTAATATGCCTGTCCACGATATAACAGTGTCACTCAAGTCCATGTGGGTCAGTTTTGTACCCACAGTATAATGGTCTTGCCAGCCCGCCTCAATCTGTCCCACTGGATTTTCAGGCTTTCTGACAGCTTTCTTAGCCACATCTCGGGTATTTCAAATATTTCCCTGAGGCAAAACTGCAGTGTGTCATATGGCCGGGACCAGGTACCCCAAAAAACAACTGCCGGACCAATTCTAAGGTAACCATTTATATTCTTTTTTACCACACACAATATAACAATCCTCTATCTTAGTAGTTACTTTGTTACGAAATGGCTGCCATGCATGAAACATTTTCCTATCTATTACAGATAACTGTTTAAAAAGTACAGGATTACGTTGCACTTGGTCAATTGTCTTATGCATGGACTCAAGAAATGAGTCATAATTTGAACTACATGTTCCACCCATTTTGTTTGCTTTAGTATAACATTTATAATGTACAGTCACATTACACTTGCTCCAACCCACTTGAATTGTGTCATTCTTATAAAAACATACAATTCCCTTTTGTGTCACAGGCAAATACAGTGCTACCTTATCATATGCTTTAATAGATACTGTGTGATAAACCAGATTTTCCCAGGTCTCATTGACCCCTAGGGGGACTGCAGTCATCAATAACCCCCCATATGCTGTTGGTATAGCTGTGCAGATCCAGCAGTTCGAAACATTAAAAGTCTCAGCATACACACATGTAATTGCCTGATAAGTGTTAATGTTTGGGTGCCAGTCTATGTTCGGCTCATCACGTTTAATCAGTTCAACTTTTGTGGCAGGAAAAAGGAAAGGCCACAACAAAAAGAACAATGTTATCAGTATAGCTACCAGAATAATCATGCAAGCTTTCTGAGGTTGTTCAGTGTCTCTGTTTGCTCTATACCTGGTCATTTTGTTCTCGTTGCACAACAGTAACAATGTTTTTGTCCAGTTCAAAGTTCTTAACCAGTTTACAATGTGTGAAATGAATCCAGGATGATCGCTCCACGATCTTGACTGCAGCGGGTGTCGACAGTAGTACCTGGTACGGTCCTTCCCACTTCGGAGAACTCCAGTTTTTTCTCTTCACTATCTTCACCCAGACCCAGGTGCCTGGGGCTACTGCTGCTTCTGATGGTTTCATTTGCTCTTTATCTGAAACAGAATTTAACTGCAAAAGTTTGTTATTCAAAAATCGCCTCATATACCCTGCAAGTAAACTGTCAGCCTCCTGCTCTGCAGACATGAGAGGTTTCCATTGAGGTGTATAATATGCCCTCCCAAACAGAACTTCAAAAGGAGTTAACCCTTGTGTATTTGGAACAGTTCTCATGCTCAACAGTGCCAGAGGTAAACAGTGCACCCAGTTCTTTTGTGTCTCACTAATCAATTTTCTAAGTTTATTCTTCAACACCCCATTATGCCTCTCTACTAATCCTGCAGATTTGGGGTGGTATGCACAATGGTTTTTCAGCGATATCCCGAAATAGCGACTAAGTTGTTGTATAGTTTGATTTACAAAGTGTGTGCCATTGTCACTATAAATCTTTTCCAGTATGCCAAATCTAGGAATAATTTCTTTAACAAGGACTTTTGCAACAGTAGCTGCATCTGGATTTTTAGTTGGAAAAGCTTCCACCCATTTGCAAAACATATCTATAATGACAAGGCAGTACTTCTTATTTTCGCATTTGTTCAGTTCTATAAAATCCATACAAATAGTATGAAACGGATATGGTGGTATAGGGAAACTGCCTTGCTTAGGTTTCAATGCCCCTTGTGCATGATGCTTGTTACAAACGTGGCATGCTGCACAAAATTTTTTTTGTGTAATTAGTAAATCCATACGTCATAAACACTCAATTCACTAACTGTACTATCCCCCCTGTTGAGACATGGCTCTGCCCATGGCTCAACAAAGCTGCATATCTAAACAAGTTAGATGGTAAGATTGGTTTCTTTTCTTTGTTGATGTACAGTCCCTTCTCAAGGATTGCTCTTCGTTTTATCCACTTTTGTTTTTCTACATTTGTAGTAAGTGTCTGCATTGTTTTTAACATTTCTAAATCTAAAATCTCAGATGATTGTAATTCCTCACTCAAAAGAAAAACTTCTGAAGCTGAAGCTGCTTGTTTTGCAGCTGTATCAGCCCTCGCATTACCTTTCGAAATTCTATCATGTTGCTTGGTATGAGCTACACATTTGCAAATAGCTACTTTCTGAGGTTACTGAATAGAGTCTAACAAATCTAAAATAAATTGCACATGATTAATTGGTTTACCAGTAGATGTTATCATTCCTCTATTTTTCCACTGCTGCGCAAAAACATGTACAGTAGAAAAAGCATACTGACTGTCAATAAAAATGTTTACTTTCTTACCTTTTGCTAAGGTACATGCCCTCGTCAAGGCAATCAATTCTGCTGCTTGTGCAGATAAGTTTCATGGTAAAGACTTTGCTTCTAAATTCTCGGTATCAGAAACTACTGCATACCCCACTAGACTCTGTCATGTAGGACCCCCTCTGCACGAGCCATCCACATAGTATGTCACCTCGGCATCATCCAAGGGAACATCTGTAAGGTCTTTTCTAGGTAGTGTCTTTTGCTCAATCTCTTGCAGGCAGCAGTGTGGTTTTCCATCTGCAGGGGTTGGGAGCAAAGTTGACGGATTCAAAGTTGTGCATCGTTCAATTGTCATATGAGGTTGGCTCAACAGTATAGTCATACAGGAAAGATGTCTAGCAGGAGAAAGATATGCTACTTTTTCTTGCAGTAAAATAATCGCGACTGCATGAGGGTGGAACAATACTACTGAGGCTGAAGCCTGCACTGCCATTGCAGCTGCGACTACTGCTTGTACACAGTGGGGCAAGGATCGCGCCACTGGGTCTAACTGTGATGAATAGTAAGCTATGGGGCGTTGTTTGTCCCCATGCTGTTGTGTTAACACTGATGTCATATAACTTTGCTTACAGTCTACAGTTTGGAAAAATCGCTTATGATAGTTTGGTAATCCTAAAACTAAGGAAGAAGCTATCAGTTGTTTCAGTTTGCAGAAAGCTGATTCTGCTTCTGGTGTCCACTGTAATAAATCTTGTGCTGCCATCAGCTTTTTGAATATCAAATTAGTCAGCGGAGCAGACTCCAAAGTATAGTTTGGTATCCAACTCTGACAGAAGTTAGTAGTTCCCAGGAAGGACATCATTTCCTTCTTGGTAGTTGGTCTAGGTGCTTTAATATTGCTGTTTTTCTGTCTTCATCTACTATTCTGTATTTAACCTGTTTTTTCCAAAGTTGCAGTTTGTTTTTGTTTACCTTGTGTCCTTGAGTAGCTAAAAATTGTAATAATGCTATGGTATCCTCTCTGCATTCTTGCTGGGTGGGGGCTGCCAACAGAATGTCGTCTACATAAAGCAAAATCTGACTACCTTTCGGTGGGATAAATCCCGCCAGGTTACTTGCCATTTCTTGTGCGAATATCATTGGACTTCCGCAATATCCCTGTGGTAGTCTCGTATATGTATACCGTTTCCCCTGAAATTTAAATGCAAACCAATGTTGGCTGTCTGGGTGTATCGGTATTGAGAAAAATGCATTGCTAATATCTACCACAGAAAAATACTTCTGTTGAGGTTTCATATCATTCAATAAAGTGCGTGGATCTGGCACCGTTGGTGCCCTGGGTATAACTGCTTCATTTACAGCTTGTAAATCCTGGACCATACGCCATTCCCCGTTTGCTTTCCTAACAGGAAATAAGGGAGTTTTACATGGTGAATCAGGAGATTCTATTAGGACTCCTTCCTTAAGTAAGGCTGCTGTTATAGGTTTGATTCCTATTTCTTATAGGTCCGCACTAGGCTATCTGCCCTAGGGCATCCATAAACCAGCCAGAGTGTGTGGGGCTTTCACCACCTAGGATGAGAATACTATGCCCTTTTAGGGTTTAGTTTACTGTGCCTCTGTCTAGTAGTGACACAGAGATGACCCCCGGGGTAAACCTACGATCTCCCATCCACTCATCAAGATTTCTCTTGAATAGATTCAGTGAGGGGCTCTGCCTAACATGGACTGGAATTCTGTTCCAGAGTGTAGGGAGCCTCTGGGTTATGAATCTGTCCCTCCAGCACATCCTATTTATTTCTGTGTTGAGGTTTAAGTCTCTTGTTCTCGTGGCTCTGATGGATTTGGATTTTCTGAGGTGGAGCATGTCCATTAATTTCGGATTGGACATGGCCTTGTCGTCAGGCACAGATCACCTCTGAGTAGCGGTATGCGACTGAATAGAGCTGGAGTTTTTTCAGTCGGTCAGTATATGACATATGTTTAAGACCCTTTATCCTCTTGGTGAGGAACTTTTGGGGTCTTTCCAACTGCTGCAGGTGTCGGGTGAGATACATCCCAAATGGGGCATTGTACTCAATCATTGGCCTGATAAGAGAAGAGTACAGGGCACAATGACCTCTCTTGATCTAGATGTGAAACCCTTCATGATAAGGTGGGCAATATAGAAGGTCTTCCTAACCACTTTGGCAATGTGAGTGTCAAATGAGAGGTTACTGTACTATCCCCCCTGTTGAGACATGGCTCTGCCCATGGCTCAACAAAGCTGCATATCTAAACAAGTTAGATGGTAAGATTGGTTTCTTTTCTTTGTTGATGTACAGTCCCTTCTCAAGGATTGCTCTTCGTTTTATCCACTTTTGTTTTTCTACATTTGTAGTAAGTGTCTGCATTGTTTTTAACATTTCTAAATCTAAAATCTCAGATGATTGTAATTCCTCACTCAAAAGAAAAACTTCTGAAGCTGAAGCTGCTTGTTTTGCAGCTGTATCAGCCCTCGCATTACCTTCGAAATTCTATCATGTTGCTTGGTATGAGCTACACATTTGCAAATAGCTACTTTCTGAGGTTACTGAATAGAGTCTAACAAATCTAAAATAAATTGCACATGATTAATTGGTTTACCAGTAGATGTTATCATTCCTCTATTTTTCCACTGCTGCGCAAAAACATGTACAGTAGAAAAAGCATACTGACTGTCAATAAAAATGTTTACTTTCTTACCTTTTGCTAAGGTACATGCCCTCGTCAAGGCAATCAATTCTGCTGCTTGTGCAGATAAGTTGCATGGTAAAGACTTCGCTTCTAAAATCTTGGTATCAGAAACTACTGCATACCCCACTAGACTCTGTCCTGTAGGACCCCTCTGCAGAGCCATCCACATAGTATGTCACCTCGGCATCATCCAAGGGAACATCTGTAAGGTCTTTTCTAGGTAGTGTCTTTTGCTCAATCTCTTGCAGGCAGCAGTGTGGTTTTCCATCTGCAGGGGTTGGGAGCAAAGTTGACGGATTCAAAGTTGTGCATCGTTCAATTGTCATATGAGGTTGGCTCAACAGTATAGTCATACAGGAAAGATGTCTAGCAGGAGAAAGATATGCTACTTTTTCTTGCAGTAAAATAATCGCGACTGCATGAGGGTGGAACAATACTACTGAGGCTGAAGCCTGCACTGCCATTGCAGCTGCGACTACTGCTTGTACACAGTGGGGCAAGGATCGCGCCACTGGGTCTAACTGTGATGAATAGTAAGCTATGGGGCGTTGTTTGTCCCCATGCTGTTGTGTTAACACTGATGTCATATAACCTTGCTTACAGTCTACAGTTTGGAAAAATCGCTTATGATAATTTGGTAATCCTAAAACTAAGGAAGAAGCTATCAGTTGTTTCAGTTTGCAGAAAGCTGATTCTGCTTCTGGTGTCCATTGTAATAAATCCTGTGCTGCCATCAGCTTTTTGAATATCAAATTAGTCAGCGGAGCAGACTCCAAAGTATAGTTTGGTATCCAACTCTGACAGAAGTTAGTAGTTCCCAGGAAGGACATCATTTCCTTCTTGGTAGTTGGTCTAGGTGCTTTAATATTGCTGTTTTTCTGTCTTCATCTAGTATTCTGTATTTAACCTGTTTTTTCCAAAGTTGCAGTTTGTTTTTGTTTACCTTGTGTCCTTGAGTAGCTAAAAATTGTAATAATGCTATGGTATCCTCTCTGCATTCTTGCTGGGTGGGGGCTGCCAACAGAATGTCGTCTACATAAAGCAAAATCTGACTACCTTTCAGTGGGATAAATCCCGCCAGGTTACTTGCCATTTCTTGTGCGAATATCATTGGACTTCCGCAATATCCCTGTGGTAGTCTCGTATATGTATACCGTTTCCCCTGAAATTTAAATGCAAACCAATGTTGGCTGTCTGGGTGTATCGGTATTGAGAAAAATGCATTGCTAATATCTACCACAGAAAAATACTTCTGTTGAGGTTTCAAATCATTCAATAAAGTGTGTGGATCTGGCACCGTTGGTGCCCTGGGTATAACTGCTTCATTTACAGCTTGTAAATCCTGGACCATACGCCATTCCCCGTTTGCTTTCCTAACAGGAAATAAGGGTGTATTACATGGTGAATCAGGAGATTCTATTAGGACTCCTTCCTTAAGTAAGGCTGCTGTTATAGGTTTGATTCCTATTTCTTATAGGTCCGCACTAGGCTATCTGCCCTAGGGCATCCATAAGCCCAGCCAGAGTGTGTGTGGCTTTCACCACCCCTTAGAATGAGAATACTATGCCCTTTTAGGGTTTAGTTTACTGTGCCTCTGTCTAGTAGTGACACAGAGATGACCCCCAGGGTAAACCTACGATCTCCCATCCACTCATCAAGATTTCTCTTGAATAGATTCAGTGAGGGGCTCTGCCTAACATGGACTGGAATTCTGTTCCAGAGTGTAGGGAGCCTCTGGGTTATGAATCTGTCCCTCCAGCACATCCTATTTATTTCTGTGTTGAGGTTTAAGTCTCTTGTTCTCGTGGCTCTGATGGATTTGGATTTTCTGAGGTGGAGCATGTCCATTAATTCCGGATTGGACATGGCCTTGTACGTCAGGCACAGATCACCTCTGAGTAGCGGTATGCGACTGAATAGAGCTGGAGTTTTTTCAGTCGGTCAGTATATGACATATGTTTAAGACCCTTTATCCTCTTGGTGAGGAACTTTTGGGGTCTTTCCAACTGCTACAGGTGTCGGGTGAGATACATCCCAAATGGGGCATTGTACTCAATCATTGGCCTGATAAGAGAAGAGTACAGGGGCACAATGACCTCTCTTGATCTAGATGTGAAACCCTTCATGATAAGGTGGGCAATATAGAAGGTCTTCCTAACCACTTTGGCAATGTGAGTGTCAAATGAGAGGTTACTGTCAACCTGGGTCCCTAAGTCCCTGATTACCTCTTCCGTACTTAATGGATTACTACCTGTGTGGTAATTTGTCGGTACCTTGTTTTTCCCAAAGGGTATGACTATACATTTTTTGGCATTCAGCTTAAGACCATGGCTCTGGCACCAATTATCTGTTTCTATGAGGCCTCTCTGAAGGATGTTTGTGTCCGCTGGAGTATCAATTATGGCGCCCAGTTTGCAGTCATCTGCGAACTTTGTCAGCCACAATCCTCCTATGTTTGCCTGTACCTCAGAAAAATAAATGCCAAACAAGAAGGGTCCCAGGACTGAGCCCTGTGGGACACCGCTTGTGACTGGCTTAGAGTCTGACATAGCTCCAGCAACTCTGACCCTGTGGGTTCTGTCCTTGAGCCAGTTTGCAACCCATCTTGTGACATATGGGTTTACATTTAAGCTGGTGAGTTTGTCTATGATGCCCGAGTGGGGTATTGTGTCAAAGGCTTTTGCAAGGTCAAGGTAGGCTGTGTGAACTGCCTTACCCTTATCAATGGCCTTAGTGACTGTTTCAAAAAAGTCGACCAAGTTCAAAAGGCAGGATCTGTCCTTGACAAAGCCAAATTGGGTAGGATCCAATGTCTGTAGGTCCCAAATGTCTTTGTTTATGAGTTGCATAATGATCCTCTCCATAGCTTTGCAGACCAGGCTCGTCAAGCTTATGGGGCAGTAATTTCCAGGGTCTGTAGAAGCACCCCCTTTGTGAAGTGGGACCACTGTTGCCATTCACCACTCTTTGGGTACGTATCCTGTAGTAAGGCTAAGATTAAACAGCAGCCTTATGTGTGGGTTTAGTTCCTCTTGGAGTTCATGTTCACTCTGCTGGGATAGTTATTTCTCCTTTTGGGGGGGGGGGGGATTTGCACTGAACCTGTCTGCCAGAATGTTGCCAATGTCAGTGGATTCAGTGTATTTTGTGTCATTTTGGACTAACTCTGAGCATATCTGGGAGTTTTCACCCAGGTTTCTAACATAGCTAAAGAAGGCCTTGTGATTGTCTTTTGTGTCTTTTGCGATTATTCTCTCAAAATTGGCCTTGGATGATTTTATGAATGATTGTAGTTTTTTGCTAGTACTGATCAGAGATGCCTTCCCTTTTAGGGATTTTGCTCTGTCGTGTAGTAGCTTCCTCCTCCTGTTGTAAAGTTTGTTTATGGCTGGGGTCCACCAGACCGGGCACCTGCCTTAGGGGGAATGGGTCTTGGTTTTATTTGGGATTGCATGATCCATGCATTCTTGAAGGTGCCCATAGAAGGCATTTGCAAAGGATTCAGCAGTGTGGGTTGTGGTTTCCACTGGCCCAGGGGCCTTGAAGGATACCACTTCAGTCTTAAGAAGTGTGAGGTTGGCTTTTGAGAAGTTCTTCAATGTGGTCTTTTGTACAGGGGGTGGGGGTGGGATGTGGATTTCCAGTGAGATTAATTTATGGTCTGATCTTACCAAAGAGGGATATACTTCTGGTGTGGAGCATTTTGTCCCCATGTTTGTGATGATCAGGTCTAGTATATTGTCTCCTCTTGTGGGAATGGTGACTAGTTGTTCCATTGCATTTGAGTTTATGAATTCTAGGAACCTTTGGGCTAGGGTGTTGGGGCTTGAGTAATGTTCCCAGTCTATGTTTGGGTAGTTGAAGTCTCCCAAAAATGATGGTATTTGGAGAGACATTCATACTCTCCAGTGTCTTCAGGAAGGCTGTGTGGGGTTCCTGAGTTTGAGAGGGTGGTCTGTAGCATGCTACAAACTGTAAGGCAGTTTTGCCTATGGTTAGTTGCACCTGGATAGTCTCTGTGCTTCTGTATCCTTTCTTAAGGGATACTGTCTTTTTTGAAGTCTAAATACTGATTTTGGCATAATAGTAACTGGTCCTGCTGTACGAATATGTCCTACATCTGATTTCTCTGTTGACCAGAGAGTCTCTGATATGTCTCGTAAGGCTTTTTCCTCTTCCTCTAGTAAGAGTGCTACTCAGCTATCCTCACTTGCCTGTGAGTGCACAGCTGGATGTGCCTGTGTTATGCAATTTAATTTCTGCTTCTGTACTCCTCATTCAGAGAGTTCTAACTCTGTTTGTTTTTCCCCCCTTGTGACTTTTTCTCCTAGGTCTGCCCACTTCAAATTTCTATCTTTAGTTAAGCTTACATGTGGTAATCGATTAGATTTGTAAAGTGCTAAGAATTCCTGGGGCAATAAACAGCTTACTACACTGTTTCCTTCTGTGTCCCAGTACAAATTTCGTAATACTAACCTATTAGCATGGTTTCTAAACAGTTCTTGCTCATATTCTTTATCAGGTCCTGGTCTGTTACAGTAATATAGAGTGCAATGCAACAAATGCTGTTTATCAGTGTCAAGGGAGGGGGATTTACTGGTGGCTACGTTCATCAGTTCTTCCGTTACTGCCCCTGGACCAGTCATAACTAAGTCCTGGCTGTACCAATAAAATGTTTCACTCTTCGGTCGCACTACAAAAGTATCCATTTGTCGCTGTGCTTCCATACCCTGCATAGTTGGAACTACGGCTATGCCAAATATCTGCATTAAGTCTCTGCCCAAGAGATTCACTGGGCATTTTGCAGAAACAAGAATTTTGCTTTTCTGGGTCATCCCTGAAACAGGGTCAGTTAGCGCTATGTTGTGGAAGAGTGGCTCCCGATACAGCTGTCCATTAGCTCCTTTCACTAATATATAGTCTAGTGATTCTGAATTTTCTGGTAGTTTGGAAGGATGTATCAGGGTCCGTGAATCCCCTGAGTCACACAGAAATTTGACTTCCCTCCCCTCTACCAGAAGTGTAACTTCCGGTTTTGTATCTGCTAAGCAGAGCTCTAAGCTCAATAATGCTAAGTCCAAAATTTCATTTTCTTCATCATCTATGAATTCATGTACATCCTCTATTCCTTCCATCACATCCTCTACCCTTGCTACCACATTTGCATTTGTCTTTTCCTGTTCATTCTTATCCAGTGATTCTTGACTATCATATAGTCATTCCTCACCCTCCTTATCTTCCGTGGTTACCTTCTTATTTAGCCTGCAATCCCTTGCCAAATGTCCCTTTTTCCCACATTTGAAACATTCACCCCTTTTCTTTCTCTCTTCAAAATCTTTCTGATCATTTATCAGATTGTTTGTTTCCCTGGATATTTTTCTTACCCTTCTTCCCAGTTTGTACTACAAAGACTTCTGACCCATCTTCTACTGCAAATACTTGAGTTTTCTCTTTCTTTTTGCTATTAAAATGCCTTTCGGCTTGTCTTGCATATTCAAGTAATGACTGTAATCTACTTGTACGATGATCTACCATGTGCTTTGTAATAAAGCTGCTGATGGGAGCAATACTGCCTTTTAAGAATGCATTCTTTAGCTGTTGCTCATATGGGGAATCATGTGTTTGATCTTCAGGTACCTGCATTCCACAATGGTTATTAACACATTCTAATAATCTGGCATAATATCTATCAACAGTTTCACCTTCTTGTTGTATGCATTGACTAATGCAAGTCCAATCAGCCCTAGGCTTCCATTTCTCAGACATTCGGTCTGTCAGACCTTTCACTCTGTTGTCCAGTTCTGCGTTACTATGTGGGAGTTGTCTAAGCTCTGCGTCATGGGGATTCCAGTTGCTACTGATCATGTGCCAATCTGGACCTACAATTTGTCTAACTACTTTTTCTACTTCTTCTCCATTCAAATGGTAACTTAACCTCATGCCCTGTAAGTCTTCTAAGAATTTTCTAAAATTAACTTTTGGATGGGGAATTCCCTCTGTGGCTTTCCGGATGTCTTCCGGTGTCTACGGTCTATATACTAGGAGAGTCAGATCCTGTCCTGCATGTGGATTTGGTACTTCTATGAGTGGACATATCTCTTCCTCACTCATAGCTTGTAAATTTCTATTTATTTCATATAATTCAATATCCCCTCTCAAGTTGCGTGTTCGAGACCTGGTCTCGATAGGATCCCTGACAAACGGTTTTGATTTTGCAGGAACAGCTGGTTATAGTGGAGGTGGATCAGCTTGTCCACTCGCATCCAGTAAAGGATGCGGAGGGGGCGAAGGAGGGGCTGACGCTATTACCAAGTTATTATCTTCTTTATCTAAGAACATTGCTTTCGAATTTTTAATCTTTTGTTCCCTGCGATTTGCTTCCTCAAGCCACCTGTGTGCCTGAGGGACTCCTAATTGTCATTGCTTTTTTAGCTGACCTTTAGTGTCTGTTTTAAGTTGTCTAGCAAGTTTAATAAGTGAAGATTTACCTAAATTACCATCAAATTTGTATTTATCAACCCATTTTGTATAATACTTAACATTATCGGCACGCTGTAATTGCATATATTTCACGTCTTCTGTTAGGGGCGGGTCTCGGGAACTTTTTGTGCACTGATTTCCCATGTTGTCTTAGCTAAGTTAAAAATTGTTACGTAACCCTTCTTATCACGTGGTACCACAATTTTATACCTTTTCACAGTTTATCTAGAATAACTGTCTACCTATTCTGTTTCCCTGATCTATGACAAGACAGCAATCTTTTTGTCCCTGATCTGCACATGCAAATCTCCCTGACAAAACAGTACTGTAACAAGTTCCTGATCTAAAACAGAAAAAAGGTAAATTCCTCCTTACCTGACCCTCCATGAGTTGATCCACCGGAATGTTGACTCGTCCTCCAATCTCAGATCAGAAACAGTGGCTGGCCTCTTTCGAACGAGAATTCAGTTGGAGATCTTTCAAAACAGAAGAGCCGATGTGGCCACTTCTCTGTATGGGTACATGCCACTGGGCCCAATTCTGACCTGGGCCTAGAGTGAGAGGTACTTTCCGGTCCGAAGGACCAAACTGTCAAATGAAAAATATACTTTAAAAATGATCAAAACACGGTAGGTTCAGGTTAAGGCACTTTAATCTTGCAGCAAGGAGACAAAAACGTGCTAATACAGAGTTTGTCTAACTAGAAACAGGAAATGCTTACATTTTTATACACTTTCTAATAAGACATTGCCTACCCACCTGACGTAGTGAATCACAAGTTTTGTCATCATCATTTACTAATAATTGCTTTCATAATATTCTGCTGATTTATCAATTTTTGTGAGAAACTTCCTAAGGAAAACAATGTGGCCGGTTAGATATATGCAATGTTACCATTCAAGGTACTATGGCTAATTCAAGCACAAAGCAAGTAGTTCATTTCTCTAACAATCCTTTGTCTATATTATCTCTAAACTTATGCAGCTGCACATGTTCTCATACTTCGAACAGAGCTGATTGTTTAAAATCATTACATTTACAGGATATAGCATTGTTCATTCATTCTCTCCTGACCTAGCAGATAACCACCTGCTTCTCAAGTACATTTCCAGAAGGCATAAATATGAATATTGCTGTGCTAGCAATTACTAGGCCAGAGGGCATCTTGCAAGTTTCAGAAAGCACACTGCAGTTTCAAAAAGCATCTTTTCAGTCTCATATAAAACTCAACTATATATAAAACAGTGCATATAAAATAGAATGAAAAACGTGTTAACTTATTTAGTTTCTAATTGGCATTAAGCATACACACATTAATACATATTGTTCTGACAGGAAAGTTCGGGGAATGTAACAGGACTGTAATTGTGATATTTCGAACTGCGGAAATACTAGTATGAATTAAGGGGGTACAATACATCCCATGTTATAGTTTCTGTGTTGTTGAATGAGGGGCAGATGAGAAATAGCAAAGTTAAGGGGAAAATAGCAAACGCTAAGTAAAGATGTAACTGTGATCCTCTGATCTTTAGAAATATGTGTACAATCAGCTTTGTCCCGGGTTATGACATCTCAGAATATTCCCTGTACTCCCAGATACAATGATACTGCATTCAATATGTGTATGTTTGTATGTCTGTGTGCATGCATGTATATACACATGTATACATGTAGGCTTACTATCACAATCTTGAAATGTAGAATACTGTGACCATAATAACGAAGATCAAATGTTGAAAACTTGCCCCCTCCACCAATGATCCATGTCCACTCATCATGTCGATTTATAGTGGTAGGGGGATTCAGTAGTCAAGACTGTTAGACATTGTGGTCTTTAGCATTTTGATTTTTTGTATCATGGTCTTGGTATTGTGCATTTCAGGTCTCTGGATTTCAAGACTGCAAAAGTAAACTACACACATACACAGATACACAAACACACGCGCACACACACACACACACACACACACACACACACACACACGCACACACGCACACACACACACACACACACACACACACACACACACACACACACACACACATACATATATATATATATATATATATATATATATATATATATATATATGAGTATGTGTGTGTGTGTGTGTGTGTGTGTGTGTGTGTGTGTGTGTGTGTGTGTGTGTGTGTGTGTGTGTGTGTGTGTGTGTGTGTGTGTGTGTAGCAGTGCAGTAATGTAGTAGTAATGTGGCATATGCATGGAGGGAGCATCTCTGCAAAATCATAAAAGTTTGAAAAGTATATCAATGAGTTTCTTCACATTTTTATGCTTAGGTTTTTCTTTTAACTCAGTTAATTTTTGCTAACATTATTGTATCTTGCACTTTGATTGAAGGCATAAGAGGCATAAGGCATAAGAAGAGTATAGCACTTTATACAAAGGGGAGGGTCAGAGCAACAGAACCCAACAGTAAACAAACAGAGAAGATGATGTAAGTGTCATAATGAAGAGTGCAAATTATCACACAAACTGAGCACGGACACAAGGCTGCTACCTGGAAAGAGTGAACACTGACTGCTCATAATCTACTTTCTTGATTACAAATCCTCAAAACGTGCCTGATATATTAAAAGGAATGAATCACCTTGAAAATCTGTTATGTTGTAGCAGGCAAACCTCGGCAACTCCCATATACCAAACTTAAATCCCAACTCCACAGTAATACCACATTTTTGAATGGAAGGGAAAAACTTATAGGTAAACGATTCCTAAGATTTAACATGGTAAAGATAGATTTAGATGATAGGTAATATTGTTCCTGAGGAGAAATAATGTAAAAATCTTATAAAAAAATATCTTGTAAAAAAAGGAGAAAGTGAAAAAACTGCTATTGGGAACTTTAATATAATATGCCTGGCATTAGTTGGAAGACTTTGAATGATATCACAAAAAAAACAAATGTCCATGACACACTAGCTAGCTATAAATATCTGAATGTAAGTAAATCGATATGACTTTAACTGATAGAAAGAAAGGGACTATATGACTGTCTGGCTAAACGAGACACAATATATGAGTGGTCAACATTTTCGCTGAGAACAGCCAAATACAATTCAAAATGTGGACCAAATTTCCGATTTGTTGAAGATACTTATCTCAAGTATTAGTGGATAATGTTCTGGTAATGGAAATGACAATGTCAGTGAAAGTACTTTTGCTGGTTCCCAATGCCAAGAAAGAAATAGAGCTAAAGGCTTTAGTCCTGACTGATGAATCAATGGAGTGCAATGGTAACAGGAATAGGAACCCAAAAGTCTTTTCAAATGTTTAAAACTAAAGTTTAAGAGTACATCTTACACTGAAGTAAATATTTATGTGCAAATATAACACATATGTATATATTAGCTATCTTTTTCTGTGGAAAATGTTATTTGCTAGGCCAAAATAAAACTTAATATCTGAACATATTGCACCAAGTAGCATGCGTGACTCCAGACTCTCGTTTGGCACTGCTGTTTAAAACTTGCTGATTGGTATGTCAAGCCAAAAGGACCAATCACGTAATACAGTCATGGTCAGGCAGTTTTCTCCTTACCCCAATGCAGTGACCCTAGAGTTTATCATATATATGTATGGGAATTAATATTTAATAAAATGTGTTGTATGAGGTCTATTTCAGTGTCTATATTTCTGAAACATGTCAAAAAAGCATTAATGGCACACTGCCAGTATTCTGAGGAGCATCATGAGAAATGCATAATGTTTTTGGTATCATAATATTTCATATTATATCCGTATTTAACCTGGTTGCCCAATGATAAAGAATGCCAGCATTATCTTGACCATTTATTGTTGTAGCTGATCGGCACCTAAGCTGTGACTGTATTATATTCATGGCAGTATCTTATGCAGCTTTTCTCAAAGTGTGTCAATGTAAAATACATCTTCATCAGTGAAATTTATCTAATGATCAAACTTTAAATGGGTAAACATCTAAAAATTCACTTTTTCTAGATGATCCCCTGGGTTGATACAGAAAGTATGATCTGTGAAGTAGAAAGAAACACATAACTCAAAGAACAATTAAAGAATTAAAGTGAAGGGAAGTAAAACAATAAAAATGAAACCTGAGACACAAACTGTGAAACTACGATTTAACTATATCAAAAAGGTATATAAATATTCTACCAAAACAGAAGCGATCCAATAAAATGCAAAAAAGTGAACACGATCATGTAAAATAAATTGAGTAGAGAAATGAAATAAAATGCATGAGAATGAGCCAGAAGATATGACGAAAAGCATGGTAGTTAAATAAGCACTTCTGCATAGCATTTGTAAAATCACAGAACAACAACTGAACAGATGCAAGCAATAAAAGAGCCCAGGATAAAGAAAGCTCTCTCTTCTTACACAGAAAAAAAGTCAGTGAAAAACGGATGAGGAAGATTTAGCCTAGTCGACAATGAAGTTTAGAATGCTTCATCCTAGAACTTTTGGACAGCTGAGAAGACATTTGATAGTTCTGTTGAATAATATTTTAATAAAACATAAGGCAAGGTTTAAGTATTGCAAAGTTATAATAGAACAAAAGTACTTAATTTCCTAATATGTTCCCTTTTCAATGACATTATAAAGTAAATAAAAAGAAATAAAAACAAAGAACAAAAGTACTTAATGTCCTTACCCATGAGATAGGGCATGATTGATGCAGAGAAATGTATGTGCTGGTTTAACTTCATTTGTAAGGGAATTACTGCAAAAAGAGAAAGATGTTTGTTTGGAGCACATGATTTACAGGGCCTGGAGTTGTTAAGAAATGCCATGTTGGACAAAACTAATAATGTTTAGACAGAGTCATCAGAATAATAATAAAGAAATGGTCTATGACAATGACATATACTTTAGACTCAGCATGGCATTTCACATGGTAACATGCAGCATGTTAGTGAACAAATGCGAAGGACCCAGGGAGTAGCTGTTGGAGGTACAAAAGACATTGGAGCACAATGTGTTACATCAAATGGATTCCTTATGGAGGAAATAGTGATATTGACTAAGGAATTTTACTGTACAGTTATGGAGCCAGTATTTTTCAGTTTATGTACAAATGACTTTATAAGGCAACATAGTAACATTACTAGAAAGTAATTATATCATAAATTACTCAGCTCTACATATTTTTAAGGCGACACATAAAAGTTCATGCCTCCTCTTTCAGGTGCATTATACTGCTTACATCCCAAACCCAGCAGGGCTGAGTATGAAAACCCTGGTGAAATTTTTGTTTACCCATCCATTATTCAAGACTAGGTAGTTAAAGGTAGTTAAAATAATACTTAGTTTGATCTGTAGTGGTAACTTATTCCATTGGTTGGGAATATATTGAGTTAGGAAAGGTGCAGCTGTATAAGTAAAGTTACCATAACGTAGCTGTTTGAATAGATCACAATTCCACTAGCATATAGTTTATATGAGACATATCCTGCCAAGGACTGGATGTTTGTCCTGTATACAAAAGCTTTTCTGCACATTCCATTCACTCTGTAAGTCTGAGGAAAGCTCAATGGCATGTTACTATAAAATCAGACTTATGGACACCAACGTTCTGAGTTATTTTGTCTCATTATGAAAGGGAGACTGAGATGATCACGTAGCCCAGGCCGGTATGACCCTGACCCTGAGTAGCATCCTGTCCTCACCAAGAATGATACCACAGTATAAAGAAACAAGTCTCGATTTCAACAATTGGCTGAGTTTCTGGTGTCATTCAAATGGGATCCAGTGTCTGTCTGCCTGGGATGACATGCTCGACAAGCCACACTGCTTCGCTAAAGATGGCTTGCATCTATCACCCTTTGGCTTTCAAATACTTGCCAAGGCTCTTGCCACCTCCATACTGCCTTTTTTAGGCAAGGCTCAAAAGACAAACCCACCGCCGTAAATAGCACAAGTAACAAAAAACTGAGGGTAATGCTACTCAATGCCAGAAGTCTAAACCTCAAAATGCATGCACTTGAGGCACTCCTCGGTATGGAGAAAATCGATATATGTAAAGTAACAGAAACCTAGTTTAAGGCTCCAGAGAGCACCCCAGCACTACCATGCTACAACTCATACCATATATTTTGACCACAGAACCCAAACTGAAATACAAAAGGTGGGGGCGTATCCATATTCATCAAGGATACCCACACCTCTAAGTTAGTGGCACAGCACGATGCTTCAGGGATCATCCACGTGCAACTAATAATTGGCAAAACTGCAATTCAAATTGTAGCTTGCTACAGATCACCCACCATGTCCCAGGACCCTGCATTTCTGGAAACACTGGGAAACATAAAGGTCCTACCAAACACCCTAATATTGGGTGATTTCAATTACTCAAACATTAACTGGGAGAACTACTCAAGTACTAACTCCCTTGCCCAACTTTTCATAGAATTTATAAACTCAAACACCCTGGTTCAACTGGTCAACACTCCCACCAGAGGTGACAACATATTGGACCTGGTCATCACCAACATGGGCAACCAGTGTTCCACACCAGAGGTCAACCCCTTGCTGGTTAGATCTGACCATAAACAAATCACTTTGGATATCCATATCCACCCCCACCCCTGGACAAGAAAGCCACCATGAAAAACTTTTCAAAAGCAAACTTCACTTTACTTAAGACCGAGGTGGAAAGTTTCAAAGCCCCCATGCTGAAGGATAACACTGTCCAAGCTGCAAAATCCTTTACTAATGCATTTTACGGGCAGCTACAAGAATGCATGGATTGTGCCATCCCAAGCAAAACCAAGACTCACTCCTCCAAGAAAAGGAAACCAGTCTGGTGGACTCCTGCCTAAACAAGCAATACAATAAAAGGAGGAAACTAGTACAGAAAAGAGTGAAATCCCAAGAAGGGAAGACATCCCTGATCAGTATCAGCAAGAAACTACGATCCCTCATAAAATCATCCAAGGCGAGCTTTGAAAGAAAAATTGCCAAGGACTCCAAAGATAACCACAAGGCATTCTTTAGCTATGTCAAGAATCTAAGTGGCAATGCTCAGATCTGCTCAGTTAGTGCAGAATAACACAAAATACACTGAACCGACTGATATCGCCAACATCCTGGCAGACAGGCTCAGTGCAAACCTCACCCCCCTCTCACCCCCAAAAGGGCCCATAACCATACCAGAAGAATGTAGAGTCCCTGAAATCGCAGACACTCAGGTTAAAACAGCCCTCTCCAAAGCCAAAAACACAGCATCTATGGGACCGGACAGTCTCCCAGGCTGTATCCTACACAAGCTCAAAGATGAACTAACCCCTCACTTAAACACACTGTTCAAACTCACCTCTCCACAGGCTACATACCCATAGAGTGGCACACAGCAATGTTTATTCTGCTCCACAAAGGTGGAGCCACAACAGACCCTGGGAACTATCGCCCTATAAGCCTGACTAGCTTGGTCTGTAAGACTATGGTGCGCATCATCATGGAACTCATTAACAGAGACATTGGGAACCTCCAAACACTGGACCCTACCCAGTTTGGCTATGTTAAGGGCAAATCATGCCTCCTAAACCTGGTGGACTTTTCTGAGATAGTTACCAAGGTTATAGATGAGGGAAAAGTGGTACACACAGCCTACCTAGACCTCACTAAGGCCTTCGTCACCATTCCCCATTCTGGTATTATAGACAAGCTCACCAGCCTGAGCATAAACCCCTACGTCACAAGATGGGTTGCCAACTGGCTCACAGACAGCGCCCACATGCTGAGAGTTGCAGGAGCTAGGTCCGACTCTAAACTGGTTACAAGTGGCATTCCCCAGGGCTCAGTCCTAGGACCCCTCCTTTTCGGCATATACTTCTCAGAGGTACAGGCAAGCACAGGAGGACTATGGCTGACCAAGTTCACAGATGACTGCAAACTAGGGGCTGTAATTTACTCTCTGGCTGACACAGACATCCTCCAAAAGGGTCTCACTGAGAAGGATACCTGGTGTCAAAATCATGGTCTCAAGTTAAATGCCAAAAAGTGCATAGTCATCCCCTTTGGAAAAAACAAAGTACCCACAAACTACCACATAGGTGGTAGTCCCCTAAATACGGAAGATGTAATAAGGGATCTGGGAACCCAAGTAGATAGTAATCTCACCTTTGATAATCACATTGCCAAAGTGTTTAGAAAATCCTTCTATGTGGCCCACCTAATCACAAAAGGGTTCGCATCCAGATCAAAAGAGGTCATTGTGCCCCTCTACTCATCACTCATCAGACCCATCATAGAGTACAATGCCCCATTTGGGATGTACCTTACAAGACACCTGCAACAGCTGGAAAGACCACAGAAGTACCTCACCAAGAGGCTCAATGGCCTCAAACAAATGCCCTATGCAGCTCGACTAAAGAAACTCCAGTTGTACTCGGTTGCATACCGCCTACTCAGAGGTGATCTCTGCTTGACATACAAGGCCATGTCTAACCCAGAATTGATGGACATGCTCCACCTAAAGAAAAACTTATCCCCTCAAGCCACATGCGCTAGGGATCTAAACCTCACCACAACAATAAATAGGACATTCTGGAGGGATAGATTCCTGTCTCAGAGACTTCCCATGCTTTGGAACAAGATCCTAATCTACATTAGGCAGAGGTCCTCACTAACACTCTTCAAAAGAAACCTTGACAAGTGGATGGGAAACAGAAAGTTTACCTTGAGGATCACTTCAGTGGTTCTGCTGGACAGAGGCACAGGGAACTAATCTAAGGGGGTGGCAAAAGCCAACACATTCTGGCTAGGCTTATAAATGTCTTCAGGCAGATAGACCTGTTTATGGCTTACGTGGAGGAACAATTGATATATGATAGCAATCATAATATTTTTATGAATGAATTAGATATTTGGCGGAGATACCTTGATGACTGTTGGTCGGTGTGGAAAGTGGATGAGGCATTTCTATTTGAATTTATGGAATACCTAAATTGCAATAAGTGGGGTGTTGAATTTAAGTTAACTTTTGATAGATTGGAAATCACTTTCCTGGATGTGATAATTAAGAGAACTGAGTCGGACACTTTGGAAAGTGAGGCATTTAGGAAGTTTCCTCAGTTCATCACCCTATTTCATGCCATGAGCTTCCACCCACTACATGTCATCAGGAATATCCCCAAATCACAATTTCTTTGTATTAGGATAATTTACTCTGATTCCTCCAAGTATGCCCACCATCACCAGGAGTTAACAGCTAGATTTAAGAGCAGGGGATATCAAGTAGGTGACATCATTAGGGCTAGCCGGTTTGCCAACCAACAAGATAGGATACAGTTGCTATCATATCATTCTACAGCCAACAGATCAATCCCAGGAGCTTAGATTAATTACCCCTTATGGCAAGAACACTAGGAGTTTATGAATATTATCCAGAGACATTGGTATGTATTACAGTCAGGCAACTCATTAAATAGATGCATCAAAGATCAGTGTTATTATTCTTTTCGTAAGGGGCGATCATTTGGATCTTTATATATTCATTATAAAATTATGTTTAATCGCCCCCTCAATCCCCCATTGCAAACTACAATAACTGGGCAACCATTGGTTGGTTGCCATCCATGTGGGCATTGTTTATATTGCCCAAGGGTGCTCAAGTCAAACAGTTTTACGAGTTACAATTCTCCACATGTTTATGATGTTTCTTTTTTTGCTATTTAGCACAATCTAGTTGTCGGGCATTCTATGTGGGACAGACCTCTTGGCCCTTTAAATTAAGGGTCGGGGAACATCTAAGTGATATAAAAAAACAAAAAAGTTTTGAGATCTTTATACAAACATATACTCAGACATCCCACTGGGGCTTTCAGCTTTATGGTCATTGATCTCATTAATTTCAAGAATTTAGATGTCCATAGATTGCATGAGCTATTAACCAACAAAGAAAAAATGTGGATTGTTAAGTTGGGAGCCTTATTTTCACCAGGATTGAATGAACAATTCTAATTATTTGAATATAGATTAATAAAGGGTTGGGGGGTGGCTCAATGGCTAAGGTGTTTGCCTTACAAACACAAGGTGCAGGGTTTGAGTCTCACAGAGGGGATTAGTGGCTAAAAATGGAATGAAGGGCAGTTAGCTTAGTACTAAAAACTATGAACTATGAACTATATGAAAATTTGTCACTGTACTTTTGTCATTTTGTTACATATTAATTTTTTCAAACATACTTTTTGCAATATAGGTATGTAATATATTTTCATCCATTAGAGGGCGCTGCAGTATTGGCTATAAATTAATGTGTGTAGTGTCTTCCATGTATTACTTTTGCAGTGACTGAGGAAAGCGCTTGCCGAAACTGACATGACCCCACTGGGGTACTTTTTTATGGAAGAATGAAGAAATAAATACACTTTGTCGGAGGCTACACTGGAGTGCTGGCTTTTTTGTTGCTACCGAATCCATCTTGTCAGGAAATTTGTAGTAACTGTTTTTGCCCATTTTCAAGAGAAAGGAGAACCAATGTTGACTTTGTGAAAAGGGAGTTATAAGGGTAATTTCTGGGGAGTGATTTTGGATCTCTAAAAGATCTCTGGTTATCAGAAGAAAGGGTGAAAGACATATAGGAACATCCCCGTCCATGAGTAGGAAAAAAACATCTGTCTTTCAGGCATTTCTATTAGGTGTCCTAGTACAGAATTTCTTTATTTTTCAGTGGTTAATGGAAGTAAACTGATCTGTATGTGGATTCCCCCATGGGTGGGTAATCTTCCTGGGGTAGAATTCTATATGTGGGGGTTCTGTCCTGGATCTGCTTAGGCTATCCTCCATAGTGTTCTACTCTGACTGAGTTGCAAGTTCCAGTCTCTCGTGGTTAGTCTGTATAGAGGAGTAGGACCTGGTTCCCCATGATTGATTATATACCACATCACAGCAGTGTTGTTTGTGATTATGAAAGGAGACCCTAGAGTCCAGAAATAGTTCAAGATATCAATGCACTTGTCAAGGGTATCATTTTTTTTTTATTATTATGTGATTTTGTTTGAATGATGGTCCCAAACAATAATGCACTTTTAGTCCCATGAAAACAGTCCCCCCAGGCAAAATCTGAAACATTCACGGTTACAGACTGGCTTGGGGCTGGAGGACAAACTGGAAGACCAGGATACTGTAAGGTGTAGTTTTCCCACCATAATAATTATTTCCTGACAAAGTGAAGCATTCAGATTTGGAAAGAAAGAGGGCCAGCATTGTCATCATCATCATCATCATCATCATCAACGTCATGACCATCATCAGTCTGCTTTTTCCCATTTTACCATGGGGTTGTGGGGTCACATCAACATTAGTCAATGTGATCAAAGCACCCAGAGCCAGTGTTTACATCACTGAGTGGTTAGTCCTGAGACAGAGGGTCTGGTGTTGAGTCCCTATTGATTTGAGAAGCCTTTGTATTTTCCTCACATGTAATCTGGCTAGAGGACTCATCTAGAAGTGGAAGCCATGCCTCCAAAAGTCCTGAGATAGTCCCTTGCTGTAGTCATTGGTTGTTGAGAAAATTGATATGATAAAAAGTTGTCTTTTCTGGAGGAAGATAAGCCATAATTAGAGATGTGTCTACTACGTAATGAAGAAACATGAGGAATAAGAGATGGCATCTCCAGACTGAGGTGAAAACCTTGGTTTTGAAACAGATTCCTGACAAATAGCAGAGGCTTTTGACATTTTTAAAAAGAATGTGGAAAACTAAAGCAATCATCTAAATATGAAAAAAATGTGACTACTTTGCAGTTTGCAAAAAGCAATTAGTGGTGGTAGACACTTTGTGAATACCTTTGAACCCACTGAAAGACCAAAGAGTAAAGATGAGAACTGGAAATGTTAGCCAAAAAATAGAATCTTAAAACGTGTCCAAAGCTTCTGTGAATGGGTATGCAGTAGCAGGCATCTTTTAGGTACAGAGTTTTCAGAAAATGTAGATGAGCAATGACAGGAAAAATGAGATTAAAGGGTCAGCATTTTCCATTTTGCAGCATCTATGTTACAGTTTAAAAAAGTCAAGTCTAGCACGGATGTTCTGCTTTCCTCCTTTTTGGGCACTAGGAAAACACATAAATAAAATAATTTTCCTTTTCTGAGAATCTGCAGCTGGTTCTATATTCCTTGAATTAACATATGGGGAAACATTACTGGAAAGTGATTGATTTGTTTATGGGGTACAGAGGAACACCTAGGTTTGAAGAGGAGTCCCACTGCCCTTGAATCCCTTCTGGATAATTTCTTTCAAACTTGCTGGCTGACAGATTCAGCGAAAACATCACCCCTCTGTCCCCTCATCAGTAAATCAGGACATTCCCAGTACCTGCCCCTTCCTCTTTTATCTAGGGAACACATCATCACTGCTCTCTCAAAGGCAAAAACAAACATCCTCCATGGGACCCGATAACATCCCAGGCTGCATTTTACGTGAACTCAGGCAGGACTGTGCAGCACCATTAGGCACCCTATTCAACCAAATCCTGAGTACCAGATTCATCCCAGATGAGTGGAGGATAGCCACTGTCATCCCTTTACATAAAGGTGGAGCATCCACCGATCTGGGAAATTATAGACCCATCAGCCTAACTAGCCTGATCTGCAAGGCCATGGAATAGATTATCATGGACCTCATTAACAAGGACACTGGCAACCTCCAAACACTTGATCCCACACAGTTTGGCTTTGTCAAGGGGAGGTCATGTTTTCTAAATCTAGTCGACATCTTTGAGACAGTCACCAAAGCCATGGATGAGGGGAAATCGGTGCATAACACCTACCATGACCTGACCAAAGCCTTTGACAGTATTCCCCACTCGGGCATAATAGATAAACTCTCTCTACTAGAAATCAATCCATATGTTATCAAATGGGTAACAAACTGACTCACTGATAGAACCCACCTAGTCAAAATAAGAGAAGCCACCTCAAACAGTAGACCTGTAACAAGTGGCGTACAACAGAGTTTGGTCTTGGGGCATCTGTTATTTGGGATATACTTTTTTGAGGTGCAGGCAAAAACAAGTGGACTATGGCTGACCATGTTTGCAGATGACTGCAAGCTGGGTGCTATCATCAATTCCCCCAGTGATGTGGATATCCTCCAAAAGGGTCTTACTCAGACAAATGACTGGTGCCAGAAACATGCCCTCAAACTGAATGCCAAAAATGCATAATTATTCCTTATGGGGATAGTGATGTCCCCACAAATTATCACATTGATAATAAGGTCCTAAGCATGCAATCATTTGTGAGGGGCTTGGGCACCCAGGTTGATAGCAAACTGAATTTTGACCACCATCTTGCCTCCATTGTACAGAAAGCTTTCTACTTAGCCCATCTCATTAGTAAGGGTATCTCATTCAGGGACAAGGTGGTCATAACATCCCTGCATTCTTCCCTTATAAGATGCATTATTGAGTACAATACCCCTTTCAGCATGTACCTCACAAAGCACATGTAGCAGCAAGAGAGACCACAGATGTCCTTCACTCAGAGAATCCAGGACCTCAAATATCTACCTTACACAGATAGGCTAAAACCCCTATCCCTCTACTCAGTCTCCTACAGACTCCTCAGAGGTGACCTCTGTCTGTCATACAAAGCAATCTCAGACCCTGCCCTGATGGGACTGCTGTATATTCGGAAGTCAAGCTTCATTCGAGTAACCTGCATGTGCGACCTCAACCTGGTCTGTGACATCAATAGAACTTGGTGGGACAGATTTGTGTCCCAGAGACTCCCCCTTTTGTGGAATAGACTGCATTTTCACATAAAGCAGAGTACCTCATTAACCATATTGTAGATTGCTACAGATCCCTCACCATGCCCCACGATACCCACTCCTCTTTTCTTGATATACTAGAAAATATTAGGGTTCAATCAAACACCCTAATAATGGGCAATTTCAACTACCCCACCATTAACTGGGAAAACTACTCATGTAACAACTCCTTTGCTCAACACTTTCTAGAATTCATAAACTCCAATGCCCTGGATCAACTTATCCACACCCCGACCAGGGGCAATAATATCCTAGACCTGGTCATTACCAACATGAGTGACAAGTGCTCCATGCCTTTAGTCAACTCCTCGTTGGTCAGATCCAACCATAAGCTAATCTCCATAGATATCCACATCCCGCCCCCACCCCGCATTAAGGAAACCACTGTAAAAATGTTTCCCAATTTCATGCTTCTTAAGACAGAAGTGGCCAACTTCACGACACCCAGGCAAATGGACAATACAGTTACAACTGCCAAATCTTATACAAATGCACTCTATAAGCACTTACACGAGTGCATGGATCGTGTATCCCTAACACAACCAAGACTCTATCCTCCAAAAGAAGGAAGACAGTCTGGTGGTTCCCTGCTATAAACAAACTCTACAACAGAAGGAAGAAACTGTTGCAAAAGAGAGTAAAATCCCATGAGTGGAGGAGCTCTCTGTTCAGCCTCAGCAAGAAGCTGAGATGCCTCATAAAATCCTCCAAAGCCAGCTATGAAAACAAGATTGCCACTGACTCTAAGGACAACTACAAAGCATTCTATAGCTATGTCAAGAATCTAAATGGAAACACTAAGATCTGCTCTGAGTTGCAGCATAATGACACGAAAATTATGGAACTAACTGATATCGCCAACATCCTGGCTAATAGGTGCAGTGCTAACTTTACCCCCCCTCACCCCATAAAGGGCCCATATCCATACTGGAAGAATGCAATACCCTGCAATCACAACTGAGCAGGTAAAAGCTGCACTCTTCAAAGCCAAGAAAACAGCATCCATGGGACTGGACAATATCCCAGGCTGCGTTCTACATGGACTTCAGAACGAACTGGCCTCCCACTTAAGCACCATGTTCAATCTTAGCCTCATGACAGGCTTTATACCCACTGAATGGCACACAGCAACAGTTATACTACTCCACAAAGGGGGAGCCATCATGGACCCCAGGAACTATCGCCCTATTAGCCTGATGAGCCTGGTTTGCAAGGCCATGGAATGTATCATCATGGCACTCATAAACAAAGATATTGGTAACCTCCAAACTCTGGACCCCACCCAGTTTGGGTTTGTCAAGGGCAAATCACGTCTCCTGAACCTGATTGACTTCTTTGAAACAGTCACTAATGCCGTAGACAAGGGTAAGACAGTTCACACAGCCTCTCTTAACCTCGCCAAGGCTTTTGACACCATCCCCCATTCGGGAATCATAGATAAACTCACTAATCTGGGTATAAAGTCATACATAACAAGATGGGTTGCCAACTGGCTTACTGACAGAACCCACACTGTAAAAGTTGCAGACTCCAAATCTGACTTCGAACCTGTGACAAGTGGAGTAACACAGGGTTCAGTCTTGGGTCATCTCCTGTTTGGGATCTACTTCTCTGAAGTACGGGCTAACACAATGGGTCTCTGGCTGATGACGTTCACAGATGACTGCAAATTAGGTGCCATAGATGAGTCCCCAAATGACATGGACATCCTACAGAAGGGCCGCACTGAGACTGATGCCTGTTGTCAGAACCATGGCCTCAAGCTCAATACCTAAAAATGCATTGTCATCCCCTTTGGTAAAAACACTGTACCCATGAACTACCACATAGGTGGCAGTCCACTTAATGCCGAAGGTGTGATAAGAGACCTTGTGACCCAGGTGGGCAGTAGACTCTCCTTTGATAATCACATCACCACAGTAGTTAGGGAATCCTTCTATGTGGCGCACCTCATCATGAAAGGGTTCTCATGCAGGAAAAAAGAGGTCTTTCTTCCCCTCTACTTGGCTCTCATTAGAACCATTATTGAGTACAATGCTCCTTTCAGAATGTAACTCACAGGACATCTGCAACAGCTGGAAAGGACACAGATATACCTCACAAAGAGGATTACAGGACTCAAACAGATACCCTACTCTGACCGTCTCAAAAAACTCCAGCATTACTCCGTAGCATATCGCCTACGTCGAGGTGATCTCTTCCTAACATACAAAGTTATGTCTAACTCAGAGCTGTTGGACATGCTACACCTAAAGAAATCCCAATCCCTCTGAGCTACACACTCTAGAGACCTATACCTTGTCACCACAATAAACAGAACATGCTGGAGTGATAGATTCCTGTCCCAGAGACTTCCCATACTGTGGAACAAGGTACCTATCTATATCAAGCAAAGTTCCTCACTAGCACTCTTCAAGAAAAATTTTGATGAGTGGATGGGAAATAGGAAATTCACCCAGGGATCCCTTCTGTAGCCCTGCTCAACAGGGGCACAGGAAAATAACCTTCTTGGTGGAGAAAGCCAGGGAACCTTGTTGGCTAGACTTACATAGGCCCTTGGGCCATTAGCCTAGTACCTACCTATGAACCTATGAACTTTTTTTAAGTGCAACCTGGATAACTGGATGGTAAACAGGAAATACACCCCTGGGATTCCACCTGTGCCCCTGCTGGATAGTGTCATAGGGTGCTGACTTGTTGGAACATGGTCTAAATTCTTGGCTAGGCTTGTAAGGGTTTCAGGGCCAATGGCCAAGTAACTTCCTATGATTTTATGATTCCCATGAGCATCCAAAGACAAACTCTGAGTAATGCCAGATGTATGGAATTCAATATTAGAGGCCAGAACATCTTCCCCCATGAACACTTGAGGGGATGTCATCTGGTGCTTTCAGTCTCATTAAGGGTGTTTTTCCCTTTTTTGGTGGTATGTGCACATCTAGCACTAGAGGGTGCACCAGATTCCTGACCCTTGGAAGCATACTTAAGAGCCACAGCTGAGTTGGGCTGGAAGATAGAGAAACAGATATTCTGAGGACTCTTGTAATGTTACAGTAGAGTTATCTCTCAGAATCTGTGGAGAAATGGTCAAGTAGATGCCACTTCAGGAACATCTGTAAAGCTCAAAAGCTAGAAGGGGGACACCTGAGGTGCTGACACCAGAGGCCATAGTAGTTTTTATGAGGGCCATAAGCCATTCTTTCTCAAGAAAAATGCCAAGGGAGCTGAGTTTATTTCTGATAGTTTTTAGTGAAAGAATACCAGATAATACATGGGCAGACATTATGCAGCTCCCATAAAAAAGGACAATCATGCCAAGCAGGACTCTGAATGTCTATTCCATACAGACACTTCATTTTTCTCCTAGACATAAACAGCAACAACAACAAATAACAACTTTCTCACAAAAATGGAGGGAAAGTCCATAAGGGGGTATTTATCTACCCAAAAGATCAAACAAGCCAACTACTGACTAATGAAGATACAGGAAAGACTGACCCCGGGATTCATGAAGCTCGGCGCAAGGCCGGTGTAAGGCTTGCGCCGGCGGTGCAGTGAATAGTCGGCGTAGCAGCGCCATATGCATAGTAATGAGTGCGCGCCGCAACCACAGACACGCGGCGGGGCACATGAGCGAGCCCAAGTAGGATGCGTCCGGAGGCGTGGCCAAGCCGGCAGGCGATGAGCAACCTAAAGTGCTGACTTCCACAGGCCGCTCGTAATAGTAACCGCACCAGCCAGGGCCCGTGGAGAATGAAACGTACGCAGACTATGCAACATAGTACCCGTCCCAACAAAATGGAGAACCAAACATCAACCCACGAAGCCCTAAGTGTACCCATCCAAGGAACAAAGGATACGCATAATACCGTGTCCGTCCCGCAATGCACTGTCAGTGGGCATACCCAGTGAAGGTGTACCGCAGAATGTCAGCACGCCGCACCGACATAGAAGTAGCGACATGGGCATGGTCACCAGCAGTAGTGAGAGTACACAGCCGGGTAGCCGTGTCGATATAACAACAAGAAGGAAACAAGATACCCTAAACACAGGCAAACATGTGCATAGCAACATGTACCACACCCAGCAACGTGCTCGTCGCATACACATAGGACGGCGTATGTCTAAGCATAATATCCAGAAGCAGAACTCATGCATGCAAATGTAATACACAATAGCCCCGTCATAGCATGTAACCCGCACTCATGTACATGCAGCACCCAACCCAGCTAGCAGCCTTACGCAGCTACACACCTACACACAATGGGCATACCTGAAATGTGGTAAGAAGTATTGTCTTAGGCAGTGCCATGTGGGCAAATATGTACCCCACATGTTAACAACCCACCTCAGGTACAGATATCCAAATGGCTGCATGTGAATGTGTCGGCAGAATGTGTACATCCCGCATGTGGTATGGACCTGTCGAAACCCCATAGGCGTGCACACGCCATGGTGCACATAACTGTACACATCTGGACAAGGCGGTATGTTCAGCCACCGTACCGATGATTAGCTATGCAGACATGTCAAACACAACACATATAGCGGAACATCTGCCTACCAAACAGGACGCCTAACAGGGTGCCACAGGCACAGAAGGGGAAGGTGGGACATCACATGTTGAGAGTAGCATTGCCGGACGGCCAAACACCCACGGCCAACGCAAAGGACGGAATAACATGCATATGCCTGGATGGATGGGTATGTCATAGCATGGGAATAGGCCAAGCCATCCACCATAATAGCCATGTGTACCACATACAAACAGCCAGTAACACGCAGTAGTAATGCATGAAGGCATACACGACTGTGGGAATAGCACAGGACATATGGCACGTGCCAAGTGTAGATGCATGACACAAAATTCCAGGATGGGGCCCCCTGCAAAGAGGAACATGTGCCAACCCCACCTCCCACAGATGTACCGGCAGTGAAAACACATGCCAAACACACACCAACACTACCGTGCATCCCACGACAGCAACGGAGGCTGGTCAAAGACCACCATGACGCACGCACAAACAGGGACACGTGTAACCGTTGCCTTAGCACCCCCCCGTAGGCCAAAGATTAATAGAATGGACATATGCATGTAATGCTGTGAAGGATGTGTGGTAGTCCTCAGTATCACAGAGGTAGGTACACAGATACACTGTAATCAACCGTGACGTATGTGCACTGTAGACAGCATACCTGCAGGTAATACAGAGTTCAATCACGTGCCACAGAAATATACACATGAGAATGAGGATAGGGGATAGACAAGTGTGAATGGGACAAACTATGAACATAGGTTCATAGGTCCATAGGTACAGAGTAGGCTATCTACCCAAGGGCAGCCATAACCCTAGGCCATAGTTAGGTTTCCTTTGCCAACCCTCCGGTCCGGAGATAAAATGCCTATTATATTGCTGTACCTCTGTCAAGCAGTGACAATGATGTAATCCCTGGGGTATATCTGCAATCCCCCATCCAACGGACAAGATCCCCCTCGAACAAGGCTAGCAAGGTTCTCTGCCTCACATGTACTGCGATGTAGATCCACAGCATAGTGAGTGTCTGGGTGATGTATGTGTCACTCCAACACATCCTATTAATGACCGTGTCAAGGTTCACGTCACCTGCCCTTGTGGTTCCGAGGGATGTAGATCCAGTAGGTGAAGCATAGTCATCAAATATGGGTCAACATGGCCTCGTATGTCAGGCACAGGTCAACACTGAACAAGAGGTATGTGACTGAATGGAGCAGGAGTCCTTACAGTGGGGCAGCATAACACAAATCCCTGACACCCTGCATCTGTCTGACGATTAACCTATGGGGCCTTCCCAGCTGCTGTAGGTGTCGGGTCAGATACCCTCCAAATGGGGCAATGTACTCAATCATAGGTGTAACAAGTAATGAGTACAAGGAGATGATGACCTACCCTGATCTAGATGTGAATCCCTGCACGATCAGGTGGGCAATGTAGAAGTTCTACCGAACCACGATAGCAACGTGTGTGTCGAACGAATGGTGACTGACAACCTGGGTCCCCAGATCCCTGGTAATTCCCCCTGTGCTCAGTGACTGCCACCCATATGCCGGACAGGGGTGACCCCGTTCTTCCCGACGGGTATGACTATGCATTACCTGGCATTTAGCTGTAGGCCATGTCCCCTGACAGCAGATATCCATATCTGGGAGGCCCCTTTGAAGGATATCTGTGTCAGATGTCCGTCCCACTATGGCACCCGGTTCGCAGTCATCTACAAACAATGTCAGCCATAACACCCCTGTGTGTGCTTGTACTGTGGAAATGTAGATGTAGAAAAAGAGCGGACCCAGGGCAGAGCCCCGTGGGACACCGCCTGTGACAGGCAGTAAGTCCGACATGCTGCCAGCAACTATGACCGCGTGGGTCGTGTCACCTAGCCAGTTTGCAACCCATCCTGCGATGTACATTTTCACATCCAAGCCGATGGGTTTATCAATGATACCCGAGGGGGGTATTGTGTTGAAGGCCTTTGCCAGGTCGAGGTAGGCTGTATGGACTGCATGACCCCCATCAATGGCCTCGGTGACTGTCCCTAAAACGTCAACCAGGATTTAAACGCATGAACCGCCCCTGACCAAGCCAAACTGGGTTGGATGCAAAGTATGCAGGTCCCCTATGTCATCTATGGGCCGCAGTATGATCCCTCCCCAAGTCTTTGCAGATAAGTCTTCTCATGGTAATGGGACGGTAATAACCAGGGTCAGTGGAGGCACTGGCCCTGTGAAGTGGGACTACAGTCGCCGTGCGCCACAACTTGGGTACGTTACCCGAGGTGAGGCTAAGAATAAACAGCTGTCCTAACTGTGGGTCTAATTCCTCAATGAGATCGCGGAGTACACAGTCGGGACACCAGCTGGTCCCATGGATGCTGTGTTCACTACCCTGGAGAGAGCATGTCCCACCCGTGCGTTACAGAACATTCGGGGACCACAAACCGCTGGTACAGACATCTCTCCATGTGGGGGGGGGTGGAGATGTCTTCACCGAACCTGTCAGCCCATATGTTGGCAATGTGTGTATGTTCAGTAAACTCCACATCATTGTGAACCCAGTCAGAGCATATGTGTGAGTTACCTCCCAGGTGTCCAGCATAGCAAATAAAGGCCATATGATTGTCTGCCGAGTCCTTGGAGATATATCTGTGGAACCTGCCCCGGACTATGTCATGACAGCCTGTAGCCCTTCACATATAATGAGCAAGGGTGTCATACCTCACAAGGTGTCTGCTCCTTGTAGTAGCCACCTCCTCTCGTTGTACAGCTTGTGTATGGCTGGGGTACACCACACTGGATGCTTGGCATTGGTACAATGAACCACAGTTGGGTAAGGGAATGCCTGATCCATGCAGTCCTGTAGGTGCCGGTAGAAGGCATATGTAAGTGATGCAGTGGTTTGAGTAATGTTGACCACTGGCTCAGGGTCCTTAAAGGAGACCACAGTAGTGTTCAGAATTGTGAATTCGGCCTTTGAGAAAGCCATGTGTATGGTAACCGGCAACACCCACAGCAACGTATGTCAATAGCAGAAGCCATTGTCCAAATAACATAGATTAACGTCAGTATTACAATATGTATTATTATACATGTATTGACACGTGGCTGCTAATTACACTTGCAAATGGCCGGTAAGACCGGGCCAAAGTGCTCGTGATTTACCTGTTATGGTGGTGTCATTCCGACAATAAAGTGGCGATACTTCCCTACTGGGACCTCTGGGGATTAATTAAAGCAGTTGTTAACCTGCATCACTGGATGTACACCATTTGGTTTCGGTTTTGGAAAACCTGGTTTCCGTAGCACTACACACTATGGGTAGTCAAGCAGACATCCGCGATTGGTGAACATACAGCAGCAGTCAAAACCACTGGCCACATGGACACAGTCCGACAAGCTCTACACTTTACATATGCACATTGGTGTCTATTGTAGGACCCAAAAATTGTCCCGTACGGAATACCTGCCAGCCTTCATCGTCCAACCAGGAGAAGCGACAGTCGTGACCACGGCACAGCTAGACATATGCACCACCAGCGTGTTTAATGTTGATGACAAGTGTCCATGAAATGCAGCACATATGCACAGAAATCCCCAGAGTTCTGAGTCCATAGAAGTGCGTCCACATCCCAGTCCCGCACACATGAAGGATGTGTAATGGGTACTGTCGAGTGTTGCAGCCAAGGGATCCTGGGTATGTAGAAACAGGGCTCGGTGTTGTTTGGCAGATAATCCATCGTCCCGCCCCGTGGGAGGGATGTGGGCGTAGCACCTGCCTTACTCCCCACTAATAATGCAAAGCATCCACCGGAGAATGCTAAATGCAGGTGTGAAATGTGTACAGCCCTATACCAGTGTCCAGTAGGCAATTCTCATGGATGGACAAGCGTACGACTAAGATGGCACCCATAACTGCAAACCCGGTGGAATTACACAGCCGCAGTAAGGCATAACACAGGAAATACACATAGGGACTACAGTTGACATTCCCATACAAAGTTGGATCCGCCGCGGTAACACCGCATACACAGCACTCAATCTGCCAGCAACAAATGGGGAGCACTGGCTAGCATACTTCGGAACAGATGGTCGACCTGTGGAACACATACTAATGGCACACCAACAACGCCAACTAGGATATGTAAACTATGGCGTTCCCACCTATAAAGAAAACATGCTTCAATGAATACATAGGGGATCAACACGTTCTGGTGGTGTTATGTTGAAAATACAGTGACAGATATTTCCTATTGGGACGCCTGAGGTTTATTTTAAAGCAGTTGCTAACCTGCATCTTTGGATGTACACCATTTGTTCTCAGTTCTAAAACACCTGGTTTACGTAGCACCACGTAGAATGGGTAGTCAAACAGACATCCGCGATTGGGGAACATACAGCAGCAGTCAAAACCACTGGCCAGTTGGACACAGTCCAGCAACATCTAACTTTACATATGCACATTGGTGTCCATTGTAGGACCCAAAAATTTATCCTAACAGAATTCCATCCAGCCGCTACCGGCCCACCAGATGACGCGATAGCCGTGACTACGGCACAGTTAGACATATGCACCATCAGCATGTTTAAGGTTGATGACAGGTGTCCATGAAATGCAGGACATATGAACAGAAATCCCCAGATCGACGCGTGTCCATACATGTGCGTCCACATCCCAGTCCCAGCACACATGAAGGATGTGTAA
>NC_056739.1:977219239-977234239 GCF_019279795.1 Protopterus annectens | reverse complement strand
TAATCTGACAGAGTTTATTAAGTATCATCAGTCTACACTGTTACTGCTCTAGAACTCGAACTTATTTTCAGTTACTCAGAATATTCTCATTTACTGTTGCTGTAATAACTGTATTCAAAGCCAAAGAACATAAAAGCCTGAAGTAAGTATATTTGTATTTTAAGTTGTTATATAAGAAATGCATTTTATTTGTAGATGATTTGAAAAAGAAAAATAGAAAATGTTATTGTCTGGCTGTTGGTATTATGATTTTGTTTTATTTACTTATGCATTTCCAGTTGAATAGCACTTTTTATCGTCCCTTACTCATGTTATATATATATATATATATATATATATATATATATATATATATATATATACACATATATATATATATATATATATATATATATATATATATATATATATATATATATATATATATATATATATATATATATATATATATATATATCTTTATTCTACTTTTAATGGATGAATGTTAAAATTTTAAAAACAAGCACTGAAATGCTAAATATATTTCATTTAAAAATAACTCATTTTTGTTGGATTGTGGCTGTCATGTGGACAGTGTTTAAATATATTTTAATCTATTAATTAATTAACGTATCATCGTGGAACTCATAAACAAAGACATTGGTAATCTCCAAACTCTGGACCCTACCCAGTTTGGATTTGTAAAAGGCAGATCATGTCTCCTAAACCTGATTGACTTATTTGAAGCAGTCACCAAAGCCATAGATGAGGATAAAATGGTTCACACAGCTTATCTAGATCTCGCCAAGGCTTTCGACACCATCCCCCACTCTGGAATTATAGATAAGCTCACTAAACTAGGTATAAATCCCTATGTCACAAGATGGGTTGCCAACTGGCTCACGGACAGAACCCACACTGTGAAAGTAGTGGATTCCAAATCCGACATCAGACCAGTGACAAGTGGAGTACCACAGGGTTCATTCCTTGGTCCTCTCCTGTTTGGTATCTACTTCTCTGAAGTGCAGGCCAACAGAGAAGGTCTTTGGCTAACAAAGTTTGCAGATGACTGCAAACTAGGAGCCATAATCGAAACTCCTAATGATGTGGACAAACTGCAAAAGGGCCTCACTGAGACAGATACCTGGTGTCAAAGCCATGGCCTGAAGCTCAATGCCAAAAAGTGTATTGTCATCCCCTTTGGTAAAAACTCTGTACCCATGAACTACCACATAGCTGGTAGTCGACTTAATGCCAAAAATGTGATAAGAAACCTTGGGACACAGCTGGACAGTAGTCTCGCCTTTGATAATCACATCGCCACAGTGGTCAGGAAATCCTTCTACGTGGCTCATCTCATCACAAAAGGATTCTCATCCAGAAAAAAAGAGGTCATTGTTCCCCTCTACTCATCACTCATTAGACCCATTATAGAGTACAACGCCCCTTTTGGTATGTACCTCACAAGACATCTACAACAACTGGAAAGACCACAGAAATACCTCACAAAGAGGATTAATGGCCTCAAACAGATGCCCTATGCAGACCGTCTCAGAAAACTACAGCTTTACTCCATCGCATATCACCTACTTAGGGGCGATCTCTGCCTAACATACAAAGCTATGTCAAACCCAGAGCTGTTGGACATGCTCCACTTAAAGAAATCCCAATCCCTCCGAGCTACACGCTCTAGGGACCTAAACCTTGTCACCACAATAATCAGAACATGCTGGAGGGATAGATTCCTGTCCCAGAGTCTTCCCATACTCTGGAACAGACTACCTATCTATGTCAGACAGAGCTCCTCATTAGCACTCTTCAAGAAAAATCTTGATGATTGGATGAGAAATGGGAAATTCACCCCGGGGATCACTTCTATGGCTCTGCTCGACAGGGGCTCAAGAAAATAATTTTCTTGGGTGGTGAAAGCCAGGATACATTTTTTGGCTAGGCTTGTATGGGCCCTAGGGCCGATAGCCTAGTACCTACCTATGAACCTATAATGTTTTACATGTCCTGAATAAGCCCTGCATGGGGATTCATGAAAGAGTCTAGTGTAAGCAGTATTGCTTGCACTAAAAAGGCTCAGCTCCCATGACATAGTATTTTGCCATTCAGAGACATGTTAACTTTGATGAGGAAAGACCTCATTATTAGCTAATTTGCATGTCTCTCTGAATCAGATTTACTATTGTGACATACACATCATCATTGATATGCATGTTGCAGTAGTTAAGTGCTGTGGATGTGTCGTGTAACCATAGGCATCCCCCAGTCACTCCCACACACACACAAGTAGATATCGAAACACAAACACATGCATACAGACCAGAGTTCCTGCACCTGAGTTGTCCCCCCTCTCGATACCTGTACCATTTAGGCACAGGTTTAAATCCCTAGTGGCTAGTGCTTTCCCTATTCCCTGGTTCCTATACTAAGTAAACGCTGTTATGGCACAGGTGTAGTATTTCTCATGCTCAGTGCCCCCCCCCCCAACTCCTGATTCCCATACTAGTGTAAGTTCCGTTATGACAGAGGTATTGTATCCCTGATGGCTAGTGCTTCCCTCCATCCCTGATCTCTTATCAAAGTACTTGTGTAAGTGCTTTTTTAACAGAGGTGTAGCATTCCTGGTGGCTAGTGTGCTTCACCCTTGGATCCCTTTTCTACTTTTGGTGCTGTTATGTAGTTTTCCCTGATGCCTAGTGGATCCTGCCACTCTGATCCCCATACTACACTAAATTCCAGTAGATGCCATTTCACTGCTGAGACATTGTAGGGCTGGCAATGATTAGCTACTCATCTGAGCGATTTCCTGACTAGCTGAGCATGTAGATGCCTTCCTGGAGGTGTTTCTGGGGAAGAGAGCACATGGCTAATCAGCATATGCATCTCCCCGGACTCCCTCATTAGCATACTGCATGACAGCAAGCTAGCCCTACACACTGCTGCATGTCTTTATGCTACAGCATCATGTACACAACTTGTACATGAAAGTTTACAAGCAACGGTACCTTTATGAATTTCCCCCTTGGGTACTGTCACAAGATGAAAATGTTAAATGTTAATAAAAAGTTAACAAAAAAGTTTATTTATTTCATTTTTTTCTCACTTTTTGTGTTTCTTTTAGTTTCATTTTATGTGCCAATCACCTCTGTTTTCTTTCATTTTTATTTGTGTATGAATTCTGTTTGAAGTTGGCCGTTAACATGGAACAGCAGAATCCTTTGGCTTTATCCATTCCATTGTCTGTATTTTTCCTGATGTCTTGTATAATGCCTTGTGTAAGTTGAATTAAAACACATTGAATCTATAAAGAACTCAGAGGGTGGACAAATCGCCCAGTTTTTCAAGTAACCTGATAGCTGATAATAGAGTGGTTGCCTAACAATTTGTTTGAAACTGCTTTCAGTCAACCTGACATAAGGGGAAGTGCTAATTCTGTGTTTCTCGGACCACAAGGTTGTAACTTGGTAAATCGTCTGGAAAAAACTAAGTCATTTTGGGTAAGTAGTTATTAACAGAAATAATGTAGAATCTAATGTTTACCCTGATGCAAAAAAATAGCTTCCTATTAAATTGAAATATTTCAGATTGTTTAAATACAAATATGTTATATGCAGCAATGCATTCTTTGAAGGATGTTAACATGTTAAAAGGGAAGCAGATGGTCTCAAGATTTTCAAATTCCTTAGTGGAATTGATAAATTTGACCCCTCTCCCTTATACGCAAATAGTGGATTTTTTAACAAACTAGGACTGATGTAATTTGTTAATAAAATGGGATTTGAATGGCTTATTATACTGGTCAGACAAAATGAGATTAAGATTGTCAAGTTATGTGTTGAAAGTGCAGAAGTTGTTCATTTTTAATTTCTTAAACGTATGCGTGATAATAAAACTGCGTCTTGGAGAGACACAAAAAATAACTATCCATGACAGGAAAAGTAAAATAAAATGTAATGAAGCAACATATCAGAATGGGATGGCATATTAACTGTCTAAACAGTCTTCTAAGACCAATCACAGCCAGGGCTTAGATGAAGCTACTGATCGAGTTGGAAAGGATGATGTTTTTGTATCTCAAGTTCAAGTAGCTCTTTCCAGGCTAAAGATGTTGTCCCAGATGGCTGCCAATAGGCAAGACATTCCTTTTAAAAGGTCTGAATTAACTCCAGGTTCATTTTGGAACATAGGACTTTGCTTAAGCCACCAAATGAATTTCATCCAAGAGCATTATACCAGTACAGCAGATATCTATCGTCAGAGCTGTAAAGGTGAGGAGAGTCTGAACAGTTGCAGTTAGAGGTGAATGTTATTACATTGAGTTTAGGAATGCTTATTCTTCAGCAAATGCATATTCTTCCTAAAGAGATTTCTGTTTTCTTTTTTATTCCTCTCTCAGAGGGAACCTTGGTAAAACTTCAAGAAAATTAAAACTTTTCACCAGAAATCTCTACCTCTGTTATCTACTTAGAAATGAAACTACTAATTATGCTGTTCTGGAAGGTATATTTTCTAAGAAAAGCATGTTAAACTCTTTAGTTCTGTGATTGCCACTTTTCAGTCTGTATGTGAGAGAGGCATTAGGGACTTTTTAGGTTCAGCATAAGTCAACATTGACTCAATTAAGGGTATGACCAACACCTCTTAATTGAGAAAGATAATAAACAGATAAACAGGGAGAAATTGAGACTAGGAATGTCAGTGATTATTTGTATGTTGGAAAATATTTATTGCTGCATTTAACTAGTTATGAAATGTTTTGCATTAAATGAAAAATGCATATAAAAGAATGATGCTGATTTAATGAAGTTGCTTTCAAGATGACTTAGATGCTTAACTCCTTATCAATTTTTTTTATCTAACACATCCGAGGTGCCTAATATTCATAAGGATTTGCAAAACCCACCCTTTTACCCAGATGTGGCAGTTGGTGGGTAAAAAATAGAATCCTTGGTATTTTATTTAGATGATATGTTGAATTAGTTTAACTTAACTGTTCTTTTATTAGGGATTTAGTTACTATTTGTTCACTGGGTAATTGAACGTGTATATTGATAATTTTCAGCCATGTCCTTAGCTCAAAAAGCAGAAAATATTTAACTGTCTTTAAAACAATAATATAATATAAACAATGTGTACATAGCAAAATTCAAGACATGGTAAGACTGAATGCAGATAGAACAACATTAAAAGATCCAGACTGCATTGAGAAATAAAAATATATACAAAAGGCAACCTAAGCTATGCATAAAGTACAGTGCAATCATAGTTATAATATATAAACGTCTATACACGTTTAGTATTTGTGTCTAAGATGCCACATTAAGAGGCTGAGAAAAGTTTATTCAATGTATTCTATTATTCATGATATTGGACAGTATGTCATGGTAGCAGTTGCAAGTAGATTCAGTAAAGAGATTCTCTTTAAGTGCACCTTTAAAGCTTTTAATTGTTTCTAGATTTTTGATGTTTGTAGGCAGGTGGTTCCAGATAGCATGTCCCAGTCTAGAGAAGGCTACCTCACCTACATCAGCTTTAAATGAAAGGCATAACAGAGAGAAACTGTTATCCTATAAACTTCTGGGTATGTAATGGTTGTCTTGTAAAGATAATGTTACTATTAAAATGGGGCAGTGATGGTGTTTTAGCACATTGTAAATTAGAATACTTAGAAGAAAAGTGGCCCTATAAGGCACTTAAAGCCATTTGGAAATTTTTAGCAAATTGCAATGTTTTTTTTTCTGGGGGTCTGCAAATCAACTATCTGCGCTCTTTGAGTATTGTGGTCTAAATGTAAAATGAGAAAAGGAGGGCCATATTCAAATTTGGCTATTAAAATTTTTAACAATAGCCCTGACATTACTCATGATAGATATTAAAAAAAATGAAGATCTTAAGGGCATCTTAAGGGCATTTGAGAGCATGTTATGTTAGTCAGAGTGGACATTTTGTCTTTATATGTTAGTATTACAGAGGACCAAGGCATTGACTATGTTAGAGTTTTTAACTTTTCTAGTACATTTACAACTAATTAAATTAATGCTGTATGTCTGTCACAGCTGGTACATAAAACAATTTCTTTGTTTGATAAACATAAACCAATTAGAAATATTGGTTATGAGGCTGCTGTTGGTCCTAGGTCAGTGGGGTTGCGATTGGTCCTGGGTCAGTGGGAATCTGATTTTTTTTGCACAGAATGTATTTTTTTATACATTTAAATTTTACTTATGCTCTATTGATGACTTGTTTTAGTATGGCTTGATAAATTGAGCAATTCACTGATTTTATGTACAAGTAGTGGTACTACCATGTTTGTGTTAGTTATTTGGATTTGTGTATTATAGTGGATGAACACAGTAAGATGTTGGTTCTAAGATTTTTATAAAAACACCATCTCTATATTTCAAGTTGTCATCTGCAATATGTTATAACAATTTTGTAAAAGGACATTATTTGCTCTCAAGCGTTACAGTCTAAGTTTTCTGCTGACAATACAACTGTATTTCTTGTTTCCCTTACTTGCAAGTACTTGGAATGTAGTCATCTTTGAATTATTAGCAACTGGCTTAAATTCTGCATGACTAAGATATTGTTGGTAGTTCAAACTATACTTAAGGACTCTGATATGGCAGTCTGTAGTAGAGACAAATGTGTTGTTTCCAAAGTAAGTGACATATCTGTGTTCATTAACAAAAAACAAAAAAACAAAAAAACAAAAAAAAACTTCCAGTGAAGGACTAGATCCTCTCCTCTCCTTATTACTGTGTCTACTGGACATGCCTTAGCCATCCCAGGCTCAATGCAACCGACATATGGGGCCAAGGCAGAGATCCAGGACACTGGTGTAAATCACATGGACTGTGTCTTAACCCTCCACTTCTCCATGGCAGCCTTACAAGCTCCACAGTGGCAATTTCTGGGAGATGCATGTGCTCTTAAATGTATGCACAAACTCCCAACAAAGTGTCTCACTGCTTCTACAGCATAGAGCTTGCCATGACTTTAATGCTGCTATTGTGGTGATCTTAGGTGCCCCCCTTCCCCTAGGATGGAAAAAACTGATATTGATCACTCACTACCAATCAGGGTTAAGTATGAAAGAAAAAAAGAAAGGAAATGGATAAGAAATAAAGTTAAACTATATTTTAAAATGGGGAAATTATACTTTCTAAGAAATTAAGGGGAAGTAATAATTTTAGAATGCTTTCTGTAAATGTGAACAATATTAAGATTATAGTGACGATAGGGTTTTGGAATGGTGCAGTACATATGTCTCCCTCTACTCTTCCCTCATTAGGCCAATCATCGAGTACAATGCCCCATTTGGCATGTACTTCACTAGACACCTGCAACACCTGGAGAGGCCACAAAAGTACCTCACAAAGAGGAACCTAGGCCTTAAACACTTCCTATATGGACAGACTCAAAAAAACTCCAACTATTCTCTGTATCATATCACCTACTTAGAGGCGATCTCTGCTCGACTTAAAGCCATGTCTGACCCAGCTCTGTTAGAAATGCTACATCAAAAGAAATCCCAATCCATCCATGCCACACACTCCAGAAACCTCAACCTCATTACCACAATCAACAGAACATGCTGGAGGGACAGGTTCATAACTCAGAGACTGCCCATGCTATGGAATAGACTTCCCATACATGTCAAGCTGAGCACCTCACTGGCCCTCTTCAAGAGAAATCTTGAGTGGATGGGAAATAGAAAATTCACCCCGGGATCACTCCAGTGGCTCTACTCAACAGAGGCACTCGGAACTAAGGTCGGGTGGTACAATGCCAGGGTAATCCTATGGGCTAGGCTTGTAAAGGCTCCAGAGCCATTAGTCTAGTACACAACTATGAACCTATGTAATTATTTGAAGATAAAAGATTTTAACAACTGAAGAAAGATTACAAACAGAAAAGAGATTGGGGGAACAGACTTTGGAATTTGGGAAATGACTGGTGCTCTGGAAGACCTGTGTTTTGCATAAATTCAGTGAAAATATTAAATATAACATTAGTAAGAATGGGAAGATTAACTACTGTGGACCTAAGAAGGAAAGAACAAGTATACAGGATTATAGCATTATATGCTTATGTTACCTATAAAGAAAGAACTTATTTCAGCAGATTCTAGACTATGTAATGATAATATTAATATTATTGTAACAGGAAATTTTAACGTTGAAGTAAGAAGAAATTGAAAAAAGAAAGGAAATGCAAGAAAAATGTTCGAAGTTATAAGTTGTGGTAAATTAATTATTTGGGATATAAATACACAGATTTGCTGAAGGGGTATTTACATAATTGAAATATATGTCTTCCTAGTATCAGAAGGATTAACTACAGGAGAAGGAAAGACAATTGCAACAGGTTTTTCTGATCATCTAGTAATAAAGCTAGAGGTAAAGAGTAACAAGAAAAATATAAAAAATAGGAAAATGAATAAAAAGGTTAAATGAGAAAACTTGGGATGAAGAAGGAAAAACATTAATAATACAGTTATGGAGAGATCATATTACTACGAGGGTATTTTCTAGAAATTGGTCTGAATGGTAGATGAGTTTCAAGTTAAAATATAAAAATGTTTCCAAAGTACTAAAAAAATGTTTCCTACAGTGGCTGTATGATGTAAGAATAGTAGATAAAGGAAAGAATAGAAGAGTATGTAAAGATGCATTGTAAGATTTGGAAAAAATGAGAGTATTTTGATAAAGAGAAATGTATGGAAGAATTCAAGAAAAAAATAAGGATTTACTACTTAAGCAAAGGAATTTTTTGCAAGGAAAAATGAGAAGTAGTATCAGCATATTTAAGTAGACTAGTGAAGAAATGATGCTCTCCGGTTCAATCCTCAGATGGGGTGCCTTCTGTGCAGAGTCTGCATGTCCTCCCTGTTGTCGCATGGGTTTCCTCCGGGTGCTCTGGTTTTCTCCCACATCCCAAAGACATGCTGTAGGTGGATTGGACACTCTAAATTGGCCCTAGGTTTGAGTGCGTGCATATGTGTGTACCTTCTGTGGAAGGTTGGGCGACGGGCTGGCAACTCATCACCGTAAAACTCCACTACCAATCATGAAAAGGCATGTGATTCACTGTGGTGACCTCTAACCATAAAAAAATGAAAGAAGTGAAGAAGGATAGCAGTGTAATGAGAGAAATGAAAAATGTAGGAGAACTAAGAAGAACCCCTGAGCAAATTATGAATATTGTAGAAGAATATGTACAATAAATGCTTAAAAAAAGAATTAATTGACAACGTTCTGGGAAGCAAAAAAAAAAAAAAGAGCAAGAAAACAAAGAATTTGAGAAGGAGATCTCTTTTTATGAGTTAGACAAATTATTAGGACAAGTAAATATAAATTTGGCTGCAGGACCGGATGAATTACAATACAAAATATATACAAAAATTAATGGAATGGCGGAAAGATTTTTTTTTTTAATTTTGAATGAATGGCTAATGAAGATTCATGTACAATGAATTGTGTAGGAGAATATTTAAATTTATATTGAAGAAAGATTATAAAAGCTGATTAAAAAACATTTAGCATTGAATAATGCTGACTGAAAAATTTTTATGAAAATAATGGAAAAGAAAATTGAAACTAAGATGAAAACTGTTATGGGAGATAGTATATATAGCATAAAGAGGAAGGGGCATTAAGAATTAATTGTGAGAGAGATTGTGAATAATATAAACAGAAGGGAAGAAGCTAAACTTATGATAGGGGATCTTAATAAAGCATTTGATACAATAGGATAATGAAAGAATGCAATATAATTGAGAAAATTAGAAGCTAAACTTATGATAGGGGATTTTAATAAAGCATTTGATACAATAGGATAATGAAAGAATGCAATATAATTGAGAAAATTAGGAAAGTATGTATGTTTGCTTATAGTAATAAGTTTTAGTAAATGGTTGGTTAAGTAAAGAAATAGACATGTGGAGGGGTGTAAGATAGGGATATCCAATGAGTTGTATACTTTTTGCTTTAGTTATAAATATGGTAGTATGTGAGATAAATATTAAAATGAAGGATGCTGGATATACAATACCTGAAGGATTATGGATACTAGATTTATTAAGGTACATGGATGATAATATAGTGATTGCCAAAAATAAAACTTGGATAAAATAAGCAATATTTTGTTTAAATGATGTTTACAAGAAATAGGTATGACTTTAAGCAAAGAGAAAAGTAAAGGATTAGATGATGTGGTTAAGATAGGGGAGCTGTATTTTGCAATGAATGAAGTTTCTGTGTTAGGTATAAAATATGAGAATAAAAATGTAAGTAGAATTCAATGAGAAAAATAATACAATCAAAATAATGTTTTTCCGGAAAATGTAGCTTATTTAGAAAAAAAGTTGTATTTGATAAATTCAGTATTAATGGGAAAATAGCATATCTAGCAAGTGTATTCATGTTGCCAGCAATGTTTGAAAATAATACTACAGATGTGTTTTTCTTTGATATGTAGTTCATGATTGCTTTCAGCAAAAAGAGGAGTTTAGTATTTGAATAAAGAGTAAGGATGTTTATGGTTAATACACCCAGTGGTATGTACTGCTTCTAAACTTATAAAGTGTTAAAATGGATAAATTAGAAAAATGAGAGGTTAGTTGTAAAAATGTTTAAAGGTAAGTATGATAAATTTTGAGATGATAAAAAGGAGCAAAAGAAAAAAGGTATAAATGAAGAGATAAAATATTATTAAAAATATACTAATGTGGAAAATAAAAACTAACAATGTAGAAAAGGAGATAAAATTGTGGTATAAGAATATAATGATACTATATTAATATGTTAACCCATGGGAAAATCTAACAGAAGGAAAATTAAAGCTGTAAAAATAAGAAATAAATGGTATAATAAGAAACTTGAATGTCATTTTTTTTTTTGCACAGACTGTCAATAAATAAATTGCCAATAAAAGGACATATGTCATATAAAAAGAAAAGTGACAGAATATGTCTGCATTGTGGGGAACAGAAAACTACAGAACACTTTTTTGGAAATGTAAAAGAGTAGTGAAATTATGAGAAAAGTTATATAAAGAAAATTTCTTTGAAGATATAAAACAAGTGGATAAAATAAATATGGAGATTAAATATGGGTATTTCAGGAACAGAAATAAATAGTGTGTCCGAAGGATAGATAAAAATGTTTTATGTTGTATATTTTTTATAGAATGAAAGGATAAATGAAATTATGTTTAACGGAAAATGGATTTTGGCAACAATATGGACTAAAATCAGATTTTGGTTATGAAAAAAGGACTGAGGTTAATAATTCTAATTTTATTAATGTACACAGATAATATAATGCTGACAAAAATAAGATTTGGATAACAGAAGCAATATGTTTTAAATGATTGTTTAGAATGATTGTAAATTAAAAGAAAAGTAAAGGATTGGATGATGTGGTTAAGATAGGGAAAATATATTTTACAATGAATGAAGTTTCTAATAAGGTTGAAAACTTTAAGTTAATTATGATTGTATAATAGTAAATGAAGGAAATGGAAAGATTTATTTTTGTAAATATATAAATATGCATTTTTGCAAATTATATCTTGTAAATAATGTTTTTGTGTGTAAATAAGACCTCTTCTCTTTTCAGTGGGTGCCATGGGATATTTTACATCTCCTGAGCTACCATCAACTCAAGCAGATGGGACTTTGGTTTAATATTTCATCTGAAGGACGGCACGTGCAGGAGTACAGCACACCCCTTATGCTGCAATGCAGCATCAGCAGTCTACTTGGTTTGTGTCTGTCTGTATGTGAGACACTGTAATAACTAGGTATAGCAAGTTCAATGATAAATACTACTTTTGTCTTTTTTCATGGACTACTATATCTGTTTTTTCACACATATATTTTTGAATTGTTGGTAATCAGTGATACCATGTGATGTATATTTTATCATTCTCTATCATACTTTTTGATTCATGTTTCCAATGCTTCTCAGCTGCTTCTGTTATAATGTTTGCACAGTCCCCAGTAAAGCAACCTTGCTGCTGTATTTTGCCTTTCGGAGTACAGGCCCTCTGCCATGAATGTATCTGCCCAAAACCTGTACTTGTCAGTTTCTCCCACATGTTCAATGGACTTTGTAAACCAACTTGTATGTAGTCCACTACCCTGGGCTGCCATTATTAACCTTTCATCCTTTGGTTTCAACTCACCTGTCTTTAACCATTCTTGTGTCTAATCTTGATCAGTATGATGTTGTTCCAGAAGATCTGTATACTTGCCACTATATCTATGGCTTTTTCCCCATTTCTTTCCTTCTCATGTGATCCTTCTCCTTATATTCTTTTTTTCTTTTTGTGTCACATTCAGCTGCTGTCAGAGTTTTGTCTACTTCTGGTTTGATTTCCATTCTGCTTGTCATCTGAATGCTTCTGTTAAACTAAGCAGAGAGGTCATTTTAGACTTCCTCTCGTCATGTTGTAAAACTTTCACTATATTTGGATATAATGAGGTAAGCAGATATGTATGCAGTCCCACCTTCTTCAGACAATGGAATATATAATCTTTATTTATATATATATATATATCATTTGATAAGCATGATGCATTTTTCTTGTTTTTTCTGTCCAGCTGATTCATTACCTTTTGGGGCCAGTCACTCACACCAGAACTGTAAGTTAAAACAGTAAGTGCAAATTGATTTATAGCTTGGACTTTATTCCTTGATGTCAAGGCTGTTTTCAATATTAGTTTTGGTCTTCTGAAGGATTTCTTACTGAGTTTTATTCATATTTGTTCATATTTTATTGCCAATCCTTCATCAGTTCTTAAAATATTTATACACTCCTTCCTACTCAAGTTTCTTTATATCAGATTCCTGCCCTAGATTGATATTTTCTTGGTACTGCAACTTTCTTGCTTTAAACATTGCATTTGCACATATATCAAGACCAAATATCATTCTTATATTTCTGTGCCATGGGCCTGCTAATGAAGGATCAGATCTTGTACATTGTCAAGTCATCTTGTTTCCGTCCTCAGAATATCTCCCTGATCAAGCATCTTATCTCACCTCCTATTCTCCCAACTGTGGTGTATGCTTTGATTTCTTCCTGGTTGCACTATTGCAATTTCCTATACCTGGGGGTTCCAGAGCTGGAACTTGTTCATTTGCAGCTGGCACAACACTCCACAACCTGGTTACTCTCTGGGGTATCAAAGTATCAACATTTTATACTGGTACTGGGGAGCTTACATAGACTGACACAAAAATAATAAATCTTTTGCAATGTTCTTATGCTGGTTTACTAATCATAGTTTGCCCCACCCACGAATGTCTAAGGTCTCTTGTCTTAGTAGAGGCTGATTCAGTCCTTGTGCTTGGCCTCCCAGGAGGACTGTTAACAGTTCTTCCAGTTAGATTCAAGTTTCCTGGAGCTCAGCCTTTTAGATATCAGTGCAGTGGCTGTATTAGTGGAACTTTCTTCCTGGCTGGTTTTGGTTGAGGGAGTATCTAGCATTTGCAATCTTTAAACTTGCTCATAAGATCTATATGTTTGAGTTGTCCCACAACTAGTGTGTTTCACGTCTGACACAGTTTAATGCACTCCCATTTGTAAACTTTTACCTGTTTTACAGGTTACATTTTTCCATTACAGTTTTAATGTGTTTGCATTTTACTTATTTTACTTTGTTATAGTTTTGTATTTTCCAGTGCTTAAATATTACAGCTTAATGTTTATAGTTTGTTTTATATACACTTATATTCTGTTCAGTGCTTGGTTACATGCACTGAAATTTGAAATTGAACTTGAAGGATTGTATATCAGACTGTGGAAAGAAAGATAAAATAAAGGTATTGTTGAAGTTATTTCAACAGAACTTATTGAAATCAGTAGAATGTATCCATTTATTTTGTTTGTTACATTGCTAAACATGAATATATCACAGCTGGGTATTAGTGATAACTTCAGTTATGGCCAGGTGTTTTAACTAAGTTACTCAATAGATTCTGATAATATTAATAAGACTGTATCCAATAACTGGGGGATAATATTTGATAATAGTGATTTTACTGATGTTTTTGGTACAGCATCAAAAGTTAACAAAAAAGGTCAGAAATTCAAGCACTTATTGTTAAAACCTCACCATTGCATGCAAAAGTGCCACTTAAGCTAGACCCGATCCACCATACCCACATAACTCCTCTCCAGATATAAACCATAATAAACCTAGAATGAAATGTAGAACTAAACAAAATGTTCAGTTTTGTAAAAAACAAAAAAGTCAAGAAATGGAAAAGGCTGTCTGAACAACTTTACATAATTAATGCACATTACTCTGTTTTAATATGTCATCCATGTTTTTTGGATTGGCTTCAAATATAACACAAAATGCATTCACTAAACTAGAAATCTGACAAATGTAGAACTAATATTGAATGCCAAAAGAAAGAAAATACTTTTCCCTCCCAAAGCTGTCTGCAGTAAATCTCCAAACATTAATGTGACCTCAAATAATACAGCAGCTTAAATGTGGTCATCATATATAGTTGGCAAAACCAGAAAAAACAACTTGATATTTTATATAAAATCAGAAATTCTTAGCTCCAGAGGCCTGGTTATATATAGGACACCAAGGACAGATACAAATACATAAATATAGAAGAGATGCTTGCCCTGGTCAAAGCACTCAACTCTCTGAATCATCTTTGATCTTGTGGACGTCTTCATGTTTGTACAGACAATAGCACAGTCATGAGGTACACGAAGAAGCAAGGGGGGGGCAAGGCCGTATCCCCTTTGCAAGCTAGTCATGTTAGCTTGGAATATAACTTCACAGCACAATCTCACTCTAAAGGCATCCTACATTCTGTCAGAACAAACCTGTGTGGAAAACATGCTGATCAGGCCAAGGGCAGACCCTCACAGATGGAAACTAAATTAAAAGTCTTCTCCAAGATTTGATCCAGCTGTTGGGAGTTCCTCGCTAACAGACCTGTTTGACTCCATCTCTGAAAAATCCAAAGCTGT
>NC_056739.1:977166171-977218739 GCF_019279795.1 Protopterus annectens | reverse complement strand
TCAGTTTGTTTTGAAAAAATTTTTTTGTTTTCAATGTTTATACTAACTGCTTTCAGTTTCTCTGTGAGAATTCTGTGATTTGAAGATTCTGAGGTAACTCAAGGACATTGTGCATAAGTCAGCCCACATCCCAGATTGTCTCTCTTAACATTTTGGCGGGAACTTATTAAAACTAGTGACAAACATTCATTTAGCAGTGTAAATGCATCTAAACATGACAGAACCTCCACAATGTATTCCACAGATCATCACAGCCTCTATGCAAGTGAAATTAAACTCAAAATTACCAACAAGCAATAAAACTCAGCATTCTTCTCCCAACTCAATTTTCATACAAATCCTATTATTCACTGTGCCCACACAGTCAAAGCATTCTATATATTAATAAAGAAAAGAAAAGAGTAGAAAATAAAAGGGAGTGAGGCAGAAATAAAAAATGTAAGAGAAAGCTGTAAGAAGTATATACAATGGAATGTTACTTACTGTTTATATTAATAGAGTTAAAAATAAAACATATTATTTACTCTTATTTAGTTCTGATTATTATTAGTTAAAGCATGACAGATTATTTACAAACAAGCATAAGCAGTATAATCAAGGAAGTATAATTAGAAATAGCATTTGAAGAACTTATAAACTTTTACAAGAAATAAATATGTTATTATTCTATTAATGATATTTTCATTACTGTTCTCTCCTGCCCTCCCCACCCTTTACCCACTACATAATCTAAATAGAATGTCATTGTTTAAACAAAGAAAATAATAAAGAAGAAGGAAAAAAAGATAAAGATAAAAAAATGTATCAAATTACTAACCTTACTTTTTCAGAAAGAAAAACAAATCAGTCACAGCCTGCCATTAAATCCTCAGGCATTTTGACTGGTTATGAAACAAAACATTTCTTTGCACATAGAGAATAACTTTGATTAAATCTTTTCCAAAATATTTGTGGCTTTCTGGAAATGCAGGAACTATATTCAAAAAGATTAATAATGAACTAAAATGATGAGAGAGAAAAAAAACATATAAAAATCATTTGTTTTTTAGTCTCTTCTTCTTCTCTGAAGTTTTCCAGGAAGCTTCAGTTGCCAATCTCTTTAATGAAGAACTAGCCCATTCCATTTCTTCTATTTTATCCAAAATCCTTTTTTCTTTGACAAACAGTAAAGCAGAGTCTAAATCATTGAAGACCTTAGGACCATCAGGAAGGAAGATTTTAAGCTTGGCAGGAAACAGAAGGTATGTTTTAAACTGTGCTTTTAAGCTCCCTTATTAGTGGCAGAAAAACTTTTCTTTTAGCAATTACCATGGAAGAATAGTCATTGTCAAAGCACAGTTGTCTCATTAAACTTAACAGGAGCTTTAGCCCAAGCAGATTTAAGAACCATCTCTTTATCAAAGATGATAGAAATCTAACTATAACTTATCTAGGATAGTTTTTGTTAGAGTTGGTATTAGCTATAGATCTATGTGCTCTTTCGATACCAAAGAGAATGCTTCTGGTAAATCTAAAGTTTTAGGGAGCCATGTTGTTAAAAAAGTAATATTGTTACCTTCAATATTTTCTGGCAGTCCAAAAATCCTAATGTTATTGCGCCTAGATCTATTTTCCAGGTCATCCAGCTTTGTTTGTAAATGTGTATTTTGTTTCAGCAGAAACTCAATGTTGATTTCCTCTTCTTGTATTTTATTTTCCATGTCATTCACAGCTTCTTCTATGCCTGTCATCTGGACCTTCTGTTGTTGCAGGTCCATATGTAACAAGTCTATTTGTTTTGTAGTTTTTTCTATGAAAGTGTCTATTTTAGTATCCATTTTATCCATCTTAGCAGTAAGTTGCTGGACTATAATTATCAGAGACTGAAGTTCTTTCTTGATGCTGGAGTCTTGAGAATTTGTCTTACTGGAACTCATTTCAGACTGATAAACTGACAGGAAAATTTCCAAAGTAATTTCTGACAGGAATATTATTAAGATTTCCTTTCTTTTTTAGATATAGTTCAAGAACTATATAAAACAAACATATTTAGAAAGAAAATTACTTCAAGAATTAATTTTTTAAGTAATTAATTCCTGTCAATGTAATGAAATTGGTGGAGCTGAAGAAATCTGCTGCTATCCTGTGTTCATCCTTGGCCACGCCCCCCGAATCTGGGAATCTTGAGGCAATGTTACAATTGCCTCATGTACACAGACAACCCTCTCCTCCTCCCAACAAATACAAATATATGCGAGAGATGCAACTATATAGCCAAACTGGAGGCTGAGCTCTCTCAATTCAGTACTGGCAAGACCAGTCAGGAGGAGAAGGTGTAACCACGCATACCACAAACCCAGTCTCACATAGAACTATCACAACTGTAAACCAAACACATAAACACACAAAAATATACTCAGAGGCGCTGATTAAAAATCTACCAAAACAACAGAGGCCTCCAAAGCAGAAACCCAAGCAACCGCCACTTCAAGACATAGCACATGCAACACATAGTTCACAAAGTCAGTGTGCTAAACAGTCACAGCCCTTAAGGCCAAACAACATGCCAGACACACTTGTAATAGGTGACTCCATAGTCAGACACACTGACGTACCGCTCACCAGACTGAACAAGGAGAGGGTCACAGTAAGCTGCCTGTCGGGAGCTAGAATCCGCCACATAACACAAGCACTCAGGTCACTCCACAGCAAGTACAAATATGACTCAGTCATTGTACATGCCGGTGTGAACGACCTGAGACGTACCTCCCTGGACTACATGAAAAGAGACATAGAGGAGCTCTCTGATTATGTAGCCCAGGCCGGTATGACCCTGACCCTGAGCAGCATCTTACCCTCACCAAGAATGATGCCACAGTACAAAGACAAAATGATCAGTTTTAACAATTGGCTTAATTACTGGTGTCATTCTAAGGGGATCAATGTCTGTCTGCTTGGGAAGACATGCTTGACAAGCCACGCTGCTTTGCAAGGGCGGCTTGCACCTGTCACCCTGGGCTTCGGATACTGGCCAAGGCTCTTGCCACCCCATAGTGCCTTTTTAGGCAAGGTTCAAAGGATAAACCTACCTCCTAGAAAACACAAGTGGAAAAAACTAAGAGTAATGCTGCTCAATGCCAGAAGTCTAAACCTCAAGATGCACGCCCTCGAAGCCCTCCTCAGTATGGAGAACATCGATGTCTGTGCAGTGACTGAAACCTGGTTCAAGGCTCCTGAGAGCACCCCAGCACTATCAGGTTTTACCTCATATCATGCTTTCCGGCCCCAAAACTTGGACCGAACCACAAAAGGAGGGAGTATCCATATTCATCAAAGATACCCACACCTCCAGGTTAGTGGCAGCATACGAAGCATCTGAGACCATCCAGGTGCAACTAACCATAGGCAAAACAGCCTTACAGTTTGTAGCATGCTACAGACCACCCTCTCAAACTCAGGAACCCCACTTAGCCTTCCTGAAGACACTGGAGAGTATGAATGTCTCTCCAAATACCATCATATTGGGAGACTTCAACTACCCAAACATAGACTGGGAACATTACTCAAGCCCCAACACCCTAGCCCAAAGGTTCCTAGAAGTCATAAACTCAAATGCAATGGAACAACTGGTCACCATTCCCACAAGAGGAGACAATATACTAGACCTGATCATCACAAACATGGGGACAAAATGCCGGAAGTATATCCCCCTTTGGTAAGATCAGACCATAAATTAATCTCACTGGAAATCCACATCCCGCCCCCACCCCCTGCACAAAAGACCACAGTGAAGAACTTCTCAAAAGCCAACTTCACACTTCTTAAGACTGAAGTGGTATCCTTCAAGGCCCCTGGGCCAGTGGAAACCACAACCCACACTGCTGAATCTTTGCAAATGCCTTCTGGGCACCTTCAAGAATGCATGGATCATGCAATCCCAAATAAAACCAAGACCCATTCCCCAAAGGCAGGCGCCGGTCTGGTGGACACCAGCCATAAACAAACTCTACAACAGGAGGAGAAAGCTACTACATGACAGAGCAAAATCCCTAAAAGGGACGGCATCTCTGATCAGTACTAGCAAAAAACTACAATCACTCATAAAATCATCCAAGGCCAATTTTGAGAGAATAATTGCAAAAGACACAAAAGAGAATCACAAGGCCTTCTTTAGCTATGTTAGAAACCTGGGTGGAAACTCCCAGATATGCTCAGAGTTAGTCCAAAATGACACAAAATACACTGAACCCACTAACATTGGCAACATTCTGGCAGACAGGTTCAGTCCAAATTCTCTCCCCTCCCCAAAGGAGAAATAACTATCCCAGCAGAGTGTAGCCTCCCTAACATCTCAGATGCCCAGGTGAGAGCCGCCCTCTCTAAAGTTAAAAACACAGCATCACTGGGACCGGACGGTGTCCCGAGCTGTGTGCCACATGAACTCAAGAGGAACTAAACCCACACATAAGGCTGCTGTTTAATCTTAGCCTTACTACAGGATCACGTGCCCAAAGAGTGGCGTCTGGCGACAGTGAGTACCACTTCACAAAGGCGGTGCTTCTCGGACCCTGGAAATTACCGCCCATAAGCAGCGAGCCTGGTCTGCAAAGCTATGGAGAGGATCATTATGGAACTCATAAACAAAGACATTGGGGACCTACAGACATTGGATCCTACCCAATTTGGCTTTGTCAAAGGCAGATCCTGCCTTTTGAACTTGATCGACTTTTTTGAAACAGTCACTAAGGCCATTGATGAGGTAAGGCAGTTCACACAGCCTACCGTGACCTTGCAAAAGCCTTTGACACAATACCCCACTCGGGCATCATAGACAAACTCACCAGCTTAAATGTAATCCCATATGTCACAAGATGGGTTGCAAACTGGCTCAAGGACAGAACCCACAGGGTCAGAGTTGCTGGAGCTATGTCAGACTCTAAGCCAGTCACAAGTGGTGTCCCACAGGGCTCAGTCCTGGGACCCCTCTTGTTCGGCATTTATTTTTCAGTACAGGCAAACATAGGAGGATTGTGGCTGACAAAGTTCGCAGATGACTGCAAACTGGGGGCCATAATTGATACTCCAGCGGACACAAACATCCTTCAGAGAGGCCTCATAGAAATGGATAATTGGTGCCAGAGCCATGGCCTTAAGCTGAGCGCCAAAAATGTATAGTCATACCCTTTGGGAAAAACAAAGGTACCCACAAATTACCACATAGCTGGTAATCCATTAATCTGGAAGAGGTAATCAGGGATCTTGGGACCCAGGTTGACAGTAACCTCTCATTTGACACTCACATTGCCAAAGTGGTTAGGAAGACCTTCTATATTGCCCACCTTATCATGAAGGGTTTCACATCTAGATCAAAAGAGGTCATTGTGCCCTGTACTCTTCTCTTATCAGGCCAATGATTGAGTACAATGCCCCATTTGGGATGTATCTTACCCGACACCTGCAGCAGTTGGAAAGACCCCAAAAGTTCCTCACCAAGAGAATAAAGGGTCTTAAACATATGTCATATGCTGCCCGACTGAAAAAACTCCAGCTCTATTCAGTCGCATACCGCCTACTCAGAGGTGATCTGTGCCTGACGTACAAGGCCATGTCCAATCCGAAATTAATGGACATGCTCCACCTCAGTAAATCCAAATCAACCAGAGCCACGAGAGCAAGAGACTTAAACCTCAACACAGAAATAAATAGGATGTGCTGGAGGGACAGATTCATAACCCAGAGGCTCCCTACACTCTGGAACAGAATCCCAATCCATGTTAGGCAGAGCCCCTCACTAACTCTATTCAAGAGAAATCTTGACGAGTGGATGGGAGATCGTAGGTTTACCCCGGGGGTCATCTCTGTGTCACTACTAGACAGAGGCACAGTAAACTAAACCCTAAAAGGGCGTAGTATTCTCATCCTAAGGGGTGGTGAAAGCCACACACACTCTGGCTAGGCTTATAAATGCCTCAGGGCAGATAGCCTAGTACGAACCTATGAACCTATAAATACATGGATTTGCTGAAGGGGTATTTACATAATTGAAATATATGTCTTCCTAGTATCAGAAGGATTAACTATAGGAGAAGGAAAGACAATTGCAACAGGTTTTTCTGATCATCTAGTAATAAAGCTAGAGGTAAAGAGAAACAAGGAAAATATAAAAAATAGGAAAATGAATAAAAAGGTTAAATGAGAAAACTTGGGATGAAGAAGGAAAAACATTAATAATACAGTTATGGAGAGATCGTATTACTATGAGGGTATTTTCTAAAAATTGGTCTGAATGGTAGATGAGTTTCAAGGTAAAATATAAAAATGTTTCCAAAGTATTAAAAAAATGTTTCCTACAGTAGCTCTATGATGTAAGAATAGTAGATAAAGGAAAGAATAGAAGAGTATATAAAGATGCATTGTAAGATTTGGAAAAAATGACAGAGTATTTTGATAAAGAGAAAGAACTGTATGGAAGAATTCAAGAAAAATTAAGGATTTACTACTTAAGCGAAGGAATTTTTTGCAAGGAAAAAAGAGAAGTAGTATCAGCATATTTAAGTAGACTAGTGAAGAAAAGATGCTCTCTGGTTCGATCATCAGATGGGGGGGTGCCTTCTGTGCAGAGTCTGCATGTCCTCCCTGTGGTTGCTTGGGTTTCCTCCAGGTGCTCTGGTTTCCTCCCACATCCCAAAGACATGCTGTAGGTGGATTGGACACTCTAAATTGGCCCTAGGCTTGAGTGCGTGCATGTGTGTGTACCTTCTGTGGAAGGTTGGGTGACGGGCTGGCAACTCATCACAGTAAAACTCCACTACCAATCATGAGAAGGCATGTGATTTGCTGTGGTGACCCCTAACCTGGAAAAACCGAAAGAAGAAGTGAAGAAGGATAGCAGTGTAATGAGAGAAATGAAAAATGTAGAAGGAGAAATAAGAAGAACCCCTGAGCAAATTGTGAATATTGTAGAAGAATATGTACAATAAATGTTTAAAAATATAATGAATTGACAATGTTCAGGGAAGCAAAAAATAAATAAAAGAGCAAGAAAACAAAGAATTTGAGAAGGAGATCTCTTTTTATGAGTTAGACAAATTATTAGGACAAGTAAATATAGATTTGGCTGCAGGACCGGATTAATTACAATACAAAATGTATACAAAAATTAATGGAATGGCAGAACGATTTTTTTTTTTAATTTTGAATGAATGGCTAATGAAGATTCATGTACAATGAATTGTGTAGGAGAATATTTAAATTTATATTGAAGAAAGATTATTAAAGCTGATTAAAAAACTAGAGACATTTAGCACTGAATAATGCTGACTGTAAGATTTTTATGAAAATAATGAAGAAAATTGAAACTAAGATGAAAACTGTTATGGGAGATAGTATATATAGCATGAAGAGGAAGGGGAGTTAAGAATGAAGGGGAGTTAAGAATTAATTGTGAGAGAGATTGTGAATCATCTAAATAGAAGGGAAGAAGCTAAACATATGATAGGGGATCTTAATAAAGCATTTGATACAATAGGATAATGAAAGAATGCAATATAATTGAGAAAATTAGGAAAGTATGTATGTTTGCTTATAGTAATACGTTTTAGTAAATGGTTGGTTAAGTAAAGAAATAGACATGCAGAGGGGTGTAAGATAGGGATATCCAATGAGTTGTATACTTTTTGCTTTAGTTATAAATATGGTAGTATGTGAGATAAATATTAAAATGAAGGATGCTGGATATACAATACCTGAAGGATTATGGATACTAGATTTATTAAGGTACATGGATGATAATATAGTGATTGCCAAAAATAAAACTTGGATAAAATAAGCAATATTTTGTTTAAATGATGTTTAGAAGAAATATGTATGACTTTAAGCAAAGAGAAAAGTAAAGGATTAGATGATGTGGTTAAGAAAGAGGAGCTGTATTTTGCAATGAATGAAGTTTCTGTGTTAGGTATAAAATTTGAGAATAAAAATGTAAGTAGAATTCAATGAGAAAAATAATACAATCAAAATAATTTTTTTCCGGAAAATGTAGCTTATTTAGAAAAAAGTTTTATTTGATAAATTCAGTATTAATGGGAAATAGCATATCTAGCAAGTGTATTCATGTTGCCAACAGTGTTTGAAAATAATACTACAGATATGTATTTCTTTCATATGTAGTTCATGATTGAATCCAGTAAAAAGAGGAGTTTAGTATTTGAATAAAGAGTAAGGATGTTTAGGGTTAATAAACCCAGTGGTATGTACTGCTTCTAAAGTTATAAAGTGTTAAAATGGATAAATTAGAAAAATGAGAGGTTAGTTGTAAAAATGTTTAAAGGTAAGTATGATAAATTTTGAGATGATAAAAAGGAGTAAAAGAAAAAAGGTATACATGAAGAGATAAAATATTATTAAAAATATACTAATGTGGAAAATAAAAACTAACAATGTAGAAAAGGAGAGAAAATTGTGGTATAAGAATATAATGATACTATATTAATATGTTAACCCATGGGAAAATCTAACAGAAGGAAAATTAAAGCTGTAAAAATAAGAAATAAATGGTGTAATAAGAAACTAGAATGTCAATTTGTTTTGCACAGACTCAATAAATAAATTACCAATAAAAGGACATATGTCATATAAAAAGAAAAGTGACAGAATATGTCTGCATTGTGGGGAACAGAAAACTACAGAACACTTTTTTGGAAATGTAAAAGAGTAGTGAAATTATGAGAAAAGTTATATAAAGAAAATGTATTTGAAGCTATAAAACAAGTGGATAAAATAAATATGGAGATTAAATATGGGTATTTCAGGAACAGAAGTAAATAGTGCGTCAGAAGGATAGATAACAATGTTTTATGTTGTATACTTTTTATAGAATGAAAGGATAAATGAAATTATGTTTAACGGAAAATGGATTTTGGCAACAATATGGACTAAAATCGGATTTTGGTTATGAAAAAAGGACTGAGGTTAATAATTCTAATTTTATTAATGCACACAGATAATATAATGCTGACAAAAATAAGATTTGGATAACAGAAGCAATATTTTTTAAATGATTGTTTAGAATGATTGTAAATTAAAAGAAATGTAAAGGATTGGATGATGTGGTTAAGATAGGGAAAATATATTTTACAATGAATGAAGTTTCTAATAAGGTTGAAAACTTTAAGTTAATTATGATTGTATAATAGTAAAGGAAGGAAATGGAAAGATTTATTTTTGTAAATATATAAATATGCGTTTTTGCAAATTATATCTTGTAAATAATTTTTTTTTGTGTAAATAAGACCTCTTCTCTTTTCAGTGGGTGCCATGGGATATTTTACATCCCCTGAGCTACCATCAACTCAAGCAGATGGGACTTTGGTTTAATATTTCATCTGAAGGACGGCACGTGCAGGAGTACAGCACACCCCTTATGCTGCAATGCAGCATCAGCAGTCTACTTGGTTTGTGTCTGTCTGTATGTGAGACACTGTAATAACTAGGTATAGCAAGTTCAATGATAAATACTACTTTTGTCTTTTTTCATGGACTACTATATCTGGTTTTTCACACATATATTTTTGAATTGTTGGTAATCAGTGATACCATGTGATGTATATTTTATAATTCTCTATCATACTTTTTGATTCATGTTTCCAATGCTTCTCAGCTGCTTCTATGTTATAATGTTTGCACAGTCCCCAGTAAAGCAACCTTGCTACTGTATTTTGCCTTTCGGACTCTGCCATAAATGTATCTGCCCAAAACCTGTACTTGTCAGTTTCTCCCACATGTTCAATGGACTTTGTAAACCAACTTGTATTAGTCCACTACCCTGGGTTGCCATTATTAACCTTTCATCCTTTGGTTTCAACTTACCTGTCTTTAACCATTCTTGTGCCTAATCTTGATCAACATGATGTTGTTCCAGAAGATCTGTATACTTGCCACTATATCTATGGCTTTTTCCCCAATTCTTTCCTTCTCATGTGACCCTTCTCCTTATATTCTTTTTTTCTTTTTTTGTCACATTCAGCTTCTGTCAGAGTTTTGTCTACTTCTGGTTTGATTTCCATTCTGCTTGCCACCTGAATGCTTCTGTTAAACTAAGCAGAGAGGTCATCTTAGACTTCCTCTCGTCATGTTGTAAAACTTTCACTATATTTGGATATAATGAGGTAAGCAGATATGTATGCAGTCCCACCTTCTTCAGACAATGGAATATATAATCTTTATTTATATATATATATATATATATATATATATATATATATATATATATATATATATATATAGATATCATTTGATAAGCATGAAGCATTTTTCTTGTTTTTTCTGTCCAGCTGATTCATTACCTTTTGGGGCCAGTCATTCACACCAGAACTGTAAGTTAAAACAGTAAGTGCAAATTGATTTATAGCTTGGACTTTATTCCTTGATGTCAAGGCTGTTTTCAATATTAGTTTTGGTCTTCTGAAGGATTTCTTACGAGTTTTATTCATATATGTTCATATTTTATTGCCTATCCTTCATCAGTTCTTAAAATATTTATACACTCCTTCCTACTCAAGTTTCTTTATATCAGATTCCTGCCCTAGATTGATATTTTCTTGGTACTGCAACTTTCTTGCTTTAAACATTGCATTTGCACATATATCAAGACCAAATATCATTCTTATCTTTCTGTGCCATGGGCCTGCTAATGAAGGATCAGATCTTGTACATTGTCAAGTCATCTTGTTTCCGTCCTCAGAATATCTCCCTGATCAAGCATCTTATTTCACCTCCTATTCTCCCAACTGTGGTGTATGCTTTGATTTCTTCCTGGTTGCACTATTGCAATTTCCTATACCTGGGGGGTTCCAGAGCTGGAACTTGTTCATTTGCAGCTGGCACAACACTCAACAACCTGGTTACTCTCTGGGGTATCAAAGTATCAACATTTTATACTGGTACTGGGGAGCTTACATAGACTGACACAAAAATAATAAATCTTTTGCAATGTTCTTATGCTGGTTTACTAATCATAGTTTGCCCCACCCACGAATGTCTAAGGTCTCTTGTCTTAGTAGAGGCTGATTCAGTCCTTGTGCTTGGCCTCCCAGGAGGACTGTTTACAGTTCTTCCAGTTAGATTCAAGTTTCCTGGAGCTCAGCCTTTTAGATATCAATGCAGTGGCTGTATTAGTGGAACTTTCTTCCTGGCTGGTTTTGGTTGAGGGAATATCTAGCATTTGCAATCTTTAAACTTGCTCATAAGATCTATATGTTTGAGTTTCCCACAACTAGTGTGCTTCACGTTTGACACAGTTTAATGCACTCCCATTTGTAAACGTTTACCTGTTTTACAGGTTACATTTTCCATTACAGTTTTAATGTGTTTGCATTGTACAACTTTATCTATTTACTTATTTTACTTTGTTATAGTTTTGTATTTTCCAGTGCTTAAATATTACAGTTTAATGTTTATAGTTTGTTTTATATACACTTATGTTCTGTTCAGTGCTTAGTTACATGCACTGAAATTTGAAATTGAACTTGAAGGATTGTATATCAGACTGTGGAAAGAAAGATAAAATAAAGGTATTGTTGAAGTTATTTCAACAGAACTTATTGAAAGCGGTAGAATGTATCCATTTATTTTGTTTGTTACATTGTTAAACATGAACATATCACAGCTGGGTATTAGTGATAACTTCAGTTATGGCCAGGTGTTTTAACTAAGTTACTCAATAGATTCTGATAATATTAATAAGACTGTATCCAATAACTGGGGGATAATATTTGATAATATTGATTTTACTGATGTTTTTGGTACAGCATCAAAAGTTAACAAAAAAGGTCAGAAATTCAAGCACTTATTGTTAAAACCTCACCATTGCATGCAAAAGTGCCACTTAAGCTAGACCCGATCCACCATACCCACATAACTCATCTCCAGATATAAACCATAATAAACCTAGAATGAAATGTAGAACTAAACAAAATGTTCAGTTTTGTAAAAAACAAAAAAGTCAAGAAATGGAAAAGGCTGTCTGAACAACTTTACATACTTAATGCATATGACTCTGTTTTAATATGTCATCCATGTTTTTTGGATTGGCTTCAAATATAACACAAAATGCATTCACTAAACTAGAAAACTGACAAATGTAGAACTAATATTGAATGCCAAAAGAAAGAAAATGCTTTTCCCTCCCAAAGCTGTCTGCAGTAACTCTCCAAACATTAATGTGACCTCAAATAATACAGCAGCTTAAATGTGATCATCATATATAGTTGGCAAAACCAGAAAAAACAACTTGATATTTTATATAAAATCAGAAATTCTTAGCTCCAGAGGCCTGGTTATGAACTGTCCAATCTTTCTAGCTCCACAGTCTACTATAGGCATCTTCATTGTATAATATATATTCACAAAACTTTGTTTAACAAAATAGAAAAAAAAAGGTATTGGGAAATCTGCCTCAAATCTCTCCAGTACAAGTCATTATTGCACTGAATTGTGATACGTACAGTGGCTTAAATTTCAGGACACACTTAACTATGCCCAACTCAAAACAGATAATTTTATACTCACTAAACCAAACATGTATCCTACCATCTCAAATATTATTGGATAAAAGTATCCTAGAAGATAGCTCAGATCTATGGAGTCAACTGAATTAGAAATCACTAAATCCAATAATCATTATGGAGTTTTCTTGTATTCTGTTAATGTACTCCCTTATATCTGACATTCAGTATGAATGTAACTCTAAAGCCTTTCAACATGTTAAAATGTTATCTGGCCTTTGTCTGGAACTTCCATTGTTTTAAAAATAATACCATACTAAATATTGCTACCAATCTAGCCTTTCTAGTACATTTATGCATTATGATACTCAAACATATTTCACTACTTTTGAATACTGCTCTTAAACTCCATTGATACTCTATTCTCTCAGTTTTCTCTCAGTTATCTTCATAGCTTTACAGTATAACATAGTTCTTTCTTTAACATATTTCCTTTATTTCTTTATGGTCCTCTTGCCCTGCTGTCCTGTGCTTGTTTAGTATATGATGAGCATGTGTAACTATTACTAATATAAGATGCTTGACAATAAATCCATCAACACTAGGCACTGAACATGCATTTCTTTCCTTAAAGGAAAAGTCCACACTCCTGTACAATATTGTTTAGGTACTAGAAACCTGCATGTACTTAATACAACTTTAATTTTCCTGCCTTGGATTTAAAAGAAGGAAAAGCTGGCCCACCCACCCTTTTTTAAGGTTAACTTCTCACATACTTTGGCATAGGAATTTGTCTCTACCTGCATGACATACTACAGATATACAGAAAGCTGTAGTTTTATCTGACAGATACTGCCCGGAATCTTGCATAGGCACTTAGCCCAGCAGTTGTCAGTTCAACAGCTACTGCTATAAAAGGTAGTGCATTCTAAAGACATTGGCAACCTTCAAACACTGGACCCCACCCAGTTTGGGTCCATGAACGACCGATCTTGTCTCCTGAACCTGATTGACTTCTTTGGATGAGGGTAAGGCAGTCCACACAACCTATCTGGACCTCGCCAAGGCCTTCGACATTATCCCCCACTCTGGAATCATAGATTACTAAGCTGGGCATAAATCCCTATGTCACTCGATGGGTTGCCAACTGGCTTACTGACAGAACCCAGACTGTAAAAGTAGCTGACTCCAAATCCAGCTCCAGACAAGTGGAGTACTTCAGGGTTCAGTCCTGGGACTGCTCTTGTTTGGCATTTACTCCTCTGAAGTACAGACCAGCACTAAGGGACTCTGGCTAACAAAGTTCGCAGATGACTGCAAACTGGGAGCCATTACTGAATCCCCAAATGATGTGGCTATTCTACAAAAGGGCCTTACAGAAGCAGATGCTTGGTGCCAGAGCCATGGGCTCAAGCTTAATGCCAAGAAATGTATAGTTATCTCCTTTGGGAAAAACCATGTACCCATTAATTACCACCTAGGTGGCAGTGCACTAAACACCGAAAGTGTGATGAGAGACTTAGGGACACAGATGGACAGTGGTCTCACCTTCGATAACCACATTGTTACAACAGTCAGGAAATCCTTCTATGTAGCACACCTCATCACTAAGGGCTTTTCATCCAGAAAAAAGGAGATTGTTGTCCCACTGTGCTCATCCCTCATTAGACACATTATAGAGTACAGTGCCCTGTTTGGTATGTACCTCACAAGACATCTACAACAGCTGGAAAGGCTGCAGAAATACATCACTAAAAGAATCACAGGCCTAAAGCAGATACCCTATGCTGACCATCTAAAAAAACCTCCAGCTATACTCTGAGGCATATCGTCTACTCAGAAGCAATCTCTGCTTAACATACAAGGCCATGTCAAACCCTGAGCTGCTGGACATGCTCCACTTAATGAAATCCGAATCCCTCAGAGCCACACGCTTCGGGGATGTAAACCTTGTCATCACAATGAGCAAAACATGCTGGAGGGATTGGTTCCTGACCCAGAGACTCCCCATACTCTGGAATAGACTGCCCATACATGTCAAGCAGAGCGCCTCCTTGGCCCTCTTCAAAAGGAACCTTGACGATTGGAAGGGAGATAGGAAATTCACCCTGGGGATCACGTCAGTCACCCTGCTAGACAGGGGTCCAGGGAAGTAAATATTGTGGAAATAAATATCCAGGGATTTGTTATGGCTAGGCTTGTATGGGCCCTAGGGCCAATAGCCTAGTACCAACCTATGAACCTATGAAAACTGTTTTCTACTTTCTTTATTGCATAGAGGCAGAGAAGCAATAGCAATATACCTAGTTGGTAGGGTTACAACATGTCTCTGTTTTCTGCAGAGATTTTGAAAGTTCTGCCATTGGGGTGATGATGGTGGAGGTGAAAGTATGGACATGAAAATGTCAAAAGCCTTGATATTTTACAAGAAAAAATATTTTTGACTTGTGCCCAAATGTCACAGAAAGCTGTAATACTGCATTCAAGGAATCTTATGTAAAGTAGTATAAACAACTAGCACTGTATATCTTAGAGGCTTTATTTTGGTAATAAGATGAAAAGAAAATATTTTTCATTTGATGATGGCATAGTTTACCTTGCACAATCTCATGTTTTAGTAGGAACCTCCCACTTTCAGCATCTAAAAAGATTTTTGTATAGTAATCTACCTGTAAGCTGTGCTTCCTGTAATTGTAACAATTTTATAGAAAGTAGTGTTAGTCTTGCACACAGGATTATTGATTTGTCATGCTGAAGGATTATACTTTTGACTAACTGTTAGTATGCTGCAATATAACAAATTAAGGAGTGACAATGTACATAAGTGGTAAAATGTCATTTATGAAGTTTGTGCTTCAGTTTAAAAAAATAATGCAGTTCCAAGAACAGGCAGCAATATCCATTTTTCTTGTACTGTGCATGTAAAAGACTTCAGAGTAAAAATATCAAGCACATTAGCAGATTTCTCCAACATTCAGAATAAAAAAAACACACCTTGACTAGTAAAACCAGTTATTTGAAGTGTCAATTAACAACTTTTGTATTTCAGTGGTAGCTTTGACACCTCGGAAAAAGTATGGGGAAGACTTTGTCATTGTTTATAGGGACTATAAAATGATAATCCTTAGAAAACCCTGCAATTTAGCAACTTTGTTTGACTGGAAATATATAACTGCTGGGAATAGATTAGAACAATCTCTGAGAGAAATGTATACAAAGGTCACTCTGAAAACAAAAATCCAGTCACTCCTGCTATAGAAGGTGTGGAAGATTCCTATGCATTACATTGCTTCCACTTTATCTCAATGAGAGAGGAGGACAACATTACTTCCTTATGTCTACCCTGACTCATGTAAAGGGGACTTTAAGTGGATTCTGGGAAGGGGGCAATAAAGCAGTAAAACAAGATCATGTTGCATGTCAGGCCTCATGAAGCTATTTTGTGGAAAACATATTAAGGTTTTATAAGAAGCACCTAGAATTATTTTGATGCATTAAATTAGCTCAGAAGACAAAGAAAGAATGAAATAAAGTTTTTTTTTAGTTTCAAGTTGGAGATTTCCTTAAAAACTAATTGTATGACCATATTGTATATTTCCTTTGTCGTACTCATCATTTTAGTTCGGTTCATCATACATCTATATTGTAAATGTATTACCATTTTTACTTTATTGTATGTCAGTGTTATAACTTTTATTACTCTTTTTAATTATACCTGTATTTCTAATATTTAATGTGGAGCTTTTCTTCCTGGGACCTGGTTAACAAACATGAATAAATGAGTGAATAAATAAAAGACAATAATATCTGTACACCCTAAGTTTTACACATTAACCTAATAAAACATATGCCCAGACCTCTCAGCTGTCCCTATTTTGGAGGAACATTCTCATTTTCAGGTGTAATCTATCTTTCATATCTCTCAACTGTCCAGGTTTTCACAGAATATCCAGATTTTTGCCTCATATTTTTGGACTGTTCCTCATAAAATGTATGGTTTTCTGACAAATCAATGGGATGATCTGAGGAATGAAGTCACTAAATAATGACATGTATTTCAATTTCAGACTTCATATCCTTCAGAAGATGCACGCTAACACAAATCTTGTTATTCTAGCAATTCCCTAAGTTTATAAGACAAATATTTAAAATCTGTCCCTATTTTTGATCCTTTGACCCCCCCCCCCATTATGTCAGGCTATGTCCAGATTTCTTGCACTAAGAAGTTGAAAGGTATGGTACCCATATACATGATGTTCTTAATTTTGGCTTGATTTACCCCTTTATACAGTTTTCTGAATTCCCCAGTTCATCCATGATTTTTGAAACTGTTTAGTTTGCAGAAAACCACTCTAACTAACATACTAGTAACACCAATAATTCAAAGAAAGAAGAGTCCCATCTTACGCCTTCCTTTTTCTGAAGCAAAACTAAATGACCTTGTACAGTAGAATTTTGCAGTATAACTCATTAAAGTCTACATAATTTTCATTGCCTCTTTGATAATTTACTTATATTGTTTATATCACTTTTGTCTTTCTCTCTTTTTAAACTTGTGTTTCTAAGTAGAATTCCACAATGTTCACTATATTGATCACTGATGGCAGTAGCCATAATATGTGAGTTATATCCTGCCAAGGATATAACAGTTATCTAGTTTCCAAAGCTTCTGGGCATCTTCCACATGCCCAAACTATCAGCTTTAGCTGAGCTAACTAAAAAGACTGGCTTGAGTTCCAAGCGTTTCAGAGCTTTCCTGACGCTAAAGAGCACATTCCTCTGAGGCTTTTGAGGATCGATGATTGGCTTGTGCTGTTCCTTTGCATGGCAGATAAGTTCTTTTTGAGAAAAAAAGCTTCCATTAAAAAAAAAAAAAATTAATAATACTTTCCTCTTCAGGAAAGTTATCTTAAAGCTAGGAGTTTGTGTTTCAGCTAACTATCATGAGACTGTATTGTACGTTTGAATTACAATGCACTTTTCCTGTCGGTTTAAAAGTTGTTTAGAGTAATTGAAAACCCCATCTAATTTTGATAAAAAATAAAAATAAACAGTCTCAATAAAATGTATGTAAACAGATGTTTAAGAAAAAATTGCAAGGGGGTTCGTAAAAGAATTCTGGAACTCCCCAACCAAGGACAGTCTAACAAGTCAGAATGACAATTCAAAGGATCTTGTCCCCCTCATTGCCATCCCAGCAGCCTCCTTTCCCTTCCAGAAAGTATGAATCTCCATTTTTCTCTTTGGCAACAGATTGGATTCTGAAGATCATCCATCAAGGTTACGGATGGTAGTGGGATGAAATTCCTCATTTCCTGGTGGTAATTCTTCATTCACCAAACCAGACTATTTTCAACTATCCTTCATGACATACTGTCAAGGGAATGATGGAACCAGTTTCTCCTTCCCAGGTGAAGCTAGATTTTTATTTAAGGATGTTTTAGTACCAAAGAAAGAAAGAAAATGTTTGGGAACTATTTCTGGATCTTTCTTTCCCTAACAGTTGTGTGATGGTGCCCAAGTTGAAATTATGGCAATTCACAATCTGTTGCCTCTTCTTTCTCTTTCAAATTTCCTGGATTTAAAGATGTTTATCATCACATCCCTGTTCATCCAAATGTCAGGTGTTTCTTAATGTTTTGTGCATTTCAATCACATTATCAGTTCTGTGCATTGCAGTATAGCCTATCCATTCCACCTAGAGTGTTCACAAAGTGTCTAGCTTCAGTTATAGCTCATTGCAAGCTACAGGGTATCCACATTTTAGATGACTTGACAACTTGCTGAGTCTTTTTCAAAGTGTCTGGAATCTTTCACGTAGGTGAGAGATCTCTTACAGAAGCTGGTATTCCAAGAGAACATTCAAAAGTCTTTTTTTACTTCTTCAAAGGATTGTTGTGTTTCTTGGGTGTCAGCCAGATGGGTCTATGTCATATAATCAAATGTTCCGCTCCACAAACCTCCATTTGTTGAATTGAAAAGAGCAAACTTTTACTTAAGATAACATTCACAATAACAAATTTTTTAAACAGGGAATGGAATTAGTTGGCTGACATCAGGAAATGTGCCCTCTTCCCCACTGTAGTTAGATCTCATAGTTGGTATATATAGGTAGGGGGGTGTGGGGGGCATAGCCCACCACCTGGGTATGTTTTACATACTGTGGTGTGTGTGACTATTGTGATGTTGGTCAACTAATTCCATTCCCTGTTTAAGACATTTGCTGATTTTGCCATTTGCTTACTTGAACATTCGCTGTTTTTGTCTCGGTCAACAGAGCTTCATGGAATTGAATGTTCAGTTATGTGACATAGACTCCCCTGGGGTGTCAGCCAGGCACCTCAGTTCCAAGAGCTTTTCTTCCACAAAACAAGATCTATATTAGGGCTGTTTCTAATATTTTCCAGTCGGACTTTGGTCCCTGTGAGGCAATTCCTTAGGATTTTTGGGTCTCATGGACTCTGAGTCTCTTGGCAACTTAATACATAAGAACAATGCAATGGTATCTGAAGTCTCTTTGGTTCCAGCACCAACATCCTTTGTCTTTTCAAATTCCTGTGCTGGGGTTTGTCAGAAGAGGAATTACTAGGTGTAGACAGCAAAAATCCATAAATGCAGGTCTCCCCTTTTCCCTCTGTGCCACAAAGCAGTCAGTCACCACAGATGCCTAGGACTTTGCTTGGGGAGCAGTTGGGGGTGTATAAAAGTGTAATGTGTATAGGACACCAAGGACAGATACAAGTACATAAATATAGAAGAGATGCTTGCCCTGGTCAAAGCACTCAACTCTCTGAATCATCTTTGATCTCGTGGACATCTTCATGTTTGTACAGACAATAACACAGTCATGAGGTACACGAAGAAGCAAGGGGGGGACAAGGCCGTATCCCCTTTGCAAGCTAGTCATGTTAGCTTGGAATATAGCTTCACAGCACAATCTCACTCTAAAGGCATCCTATATTCTGTCAGAATAAACCTGTGTGGAAAACATGCTGATCAGGCCAAGGGCAGACCCTCACAGATGGAAACTAAATTAAAAAGTCTTCCAAGATTTGATCCAGCTGTTGGGAGTTCCTCAAGCAGACCTGTTTGACTCATCTCTGAACAATCAGCTGGCAAGATTGTGCTTCAATACTCCATGTAAGAAGGGCTCGAACACAGCTGTCTTTTTTTCCTTGGACAGGAATGTATCTGTATGCTTTTCTACAAATTCCACCCATGTCCAGGGTACTTCTGAAGATTCAGAAGGAATACCCCAAGATCATAGTGATGACTCCTGTCTGGCCAGGGAAGCAGTGATTGTCCATTCTTTTGGAAATGGCCATAGGCAATTACCACAAGCTTCCTCACAGACTGGTTGTAATCACACAATAGGGGTGTTTGATACACCTCAGTCCCAGTCAACTTCAGTGAACTGCCAGATGGGTCTATGTCATATAGTCAAACGTTCAACTCTGCAAATCTCTGTTCATTAAACCCAAAAGAGTGAACATTCACTTAAGAGAATGTTCACATCAGCAGATTTTTTAAACAGGGAATGGAATTAGTTGGCCAACATCAGGAAATTTGCCCTCTTCCCCATTGTAGTCAGATCTCGGAGTTGGTATACATAGACGCCTTTTACTGAGAACATGCAGGAGGTACTAATTGAGGCAAGAAAGCCTGCTACTAGAAAATCATATATTAACAAATAAAAAAGGTTTTCTAGTTTTTGCTAACAACATAACCATCACCTGTTTAGGGCTAGTTGTTCTCTGGTTTTATAAAATTTGAGTGAGTTACTATCCTGTGACCGTGCTTTACTCCTCCATCAAGGGTCATTTATCAGCCATTTCAGTATATTTGCCCATGGATCCTTTTCCTTCAATGCATTTTCATATCAAAATGTTTTTCAAAAGAGTTTTGCATTAGAGGCCTCCAAGAAAGCCAGTGGCTCCTCCTTGGGATCTTAATTTTGTGTTAGAGAAACTAGCACTTGTTCCGTTTGAACTAGCTAACATGGATGACTTGAGTTTCTAAACGTGAAAAACAGTTTTACTTATACCTTTGCAAGAAGGGTATTTGTATTGCAAGCTCTTATGGTGATTCCAACCCTATCTAATTTTTCATAGAGACAGGGTTTATTCAATAAATAATCCTTTTGTATGCCTAAAGTGGTGTCTGACTTTACCTTAAGCCAAACTATTTATCTCCCCTTACCATGATGAAAGTACTAAATCTTTCAGATCTTCAGGTCAATTTTTCATTTTTTGTGAAAGTAAGAAGAGACATCCTGTGTCAAAACAGACTAACCAAATGGTTCATAACTCACTCTGCCAGGGCCTTAGTTTTATGTAGCATTCAGCTTTTTGGAAAGAGATAGATTTTAGAAGTATTCTAGAAGCAGCAACTAGGTCTTGTGTATGTATGTTTACAAAGCACTGTAACCTTGATCCCTTCTCTAAGTCATGGTCAGGCTTTTCTAGGAGCATTCCCCAGGACCTCCTGAGTCCTTCACCTTCTGCCTCCCAAATGTAGTAAGGTAGGGTAATCTAGCCATATAGCTAAGGCTACTGCAGCAGTGGATCAATGTGTTTAACATAGTACAGTTGTGTAAGTAGAATGATCACTGCTGCAGTAGCTGCTCCCTCCTTCCCTCCATTCCCGTTGTTTTGTGGCGTGTTGTACCAGGGTGTGAATACATATTTTTGGGATCTATGTCAAATGATTGAACAGACAAATTGTCGAAACCCATATGATCAACAATTCAGTCCACTGAAAAAAATAATTCAGATGCAAACACCACCTGCCTACAACAGGAAAAATGCGTTACTGTTGGGCAAGCCCCCCTGCATCCCCCGCCCACACTCCCTGCTAATTATATACAACTCCAAGGTTGTACTACAGTGGGGTAAAAGGGCAAATTTCTTGATCCCTGTTGTAATGCAATGTCAGTCAGAATGGTTCAACAGACTGAATTGTCAATCATACTGTCTCGACCATATTGGTTTTGACAATCTGTCTATTCAATCATTTGACAGGAACCCATTTTTGTTCTTCTCAGCATTGCTCTTTCAGAGCTCATCTCTGAAGCACTTGCCACAAAACCCATCTTTTTAGTCAGCTCAGCATGAGCTTGACTGATGGTTTGAGCATGTGGAAGGTGCCCTGAAGCTTTAGAAGCTGCCCAGCTGTTGTATCTTTGGCAGGATATAACCTATATTGCTAAAGCAACAGCGATAGTCTAGTGTTATAGCAAATTTATTTACACAAGTGTACTTTCCTAATGGAAGCTGGAAGGGTTTAATTAAATTTTTCTGCTAATTTGATGACCTGATTTTTGACTTGATGTACTGACTTTTCAGGCACCTTTGCTCCTGTTTTCAATGTCTGCATGTTGAGAGCTATGCGTATGCCCTGTCTTCTTATTGGAGGTTTATCAGTGCCAGGACAGAGCTCAGTTTTTCACATGGAAACAAACATTTGGTACTAAATAGCATTATAACTGTAATTCAGCAGGTGTCATTTGTATAGAAAGATGATCTATGAGAGCTTTTGTGTATGTAAGCTTACCAGAAAAATGTCATCATATATATGTCAGCTTCTTTGTGCTATAAGAGATATAAGAATAATGCCTTTTACAAACACTGTTTAATGTGTTTAGATGTTTGAAGATGTGATTTTTTTATGGTGGTTAATGTGATACTAGTCACCAGAAGTGATTCTGCTGGCCTATTTGAAGACTGTGAGCTGCACTGGCAGTTAAGATTTGAGGTTGATCTTCCACCAGACCTCAGTGAACACCTTTGCATTATGTGTTTATTAAAATTAAGACCTCTTAAATATATATCAATCACTTTTACGCAATATCAGTGTTTATGTATTTGTTACTTATATATTATGATATGCTGATATGCAGTGTTATTAGCTTACAACATTTAGTTACAACTTTTTAATGCGTTTCAAATGAGTAGTACTTCTCTGGACTTTCAGACATGTACTATAGATATGTATATTGATTTTAATGATTGAATATCTTTCTGCTTTAACAACAAGCTAAGAATTCCAAAATGTTTTTTGCTTTTAAATAGTCTATTTTGTTGGATCGTGGCTGTCATGTAAAGCAAGATGTAAATATAAAATATTAATAAAAGGGTTGAAAAAATGTGTTTGGGCACACTTTTCCATGTTTTAGTATGTTTTTACTAATATGCGTGCTTTCCTTTGATCTGAATTTCATTCCAGTTTTGCAGCAGTTTATCTCTTTGAGTGGTTAATAATATAGACGGAAAAGTGGCAAATGTATGATGATCTCTTAGAGAACTGATAAATAATATTGCAGTCTGAAAAATCGTATTTATCAAACCTCTTTTTAAGTGTCCTCTTTTATGTTTTAGTGTGTGTGTGTGTGTGTGTGTGTGTGTGTGTGTGTGTGTGTGTGTGTGTGTGTGTGTGTGTGTGTGTGTGTGCACGTATTCTCTTTTACTTGAATTAATTGTTGATGAACTGCAAATTAATGTGTGCATTTTAAGTGACCTTTAAGTAAGTTGAATGGGAGCAATGTTTTTGTCTGAGATCATGGGACAGTAAGGGTGGTTTTACCCACTGTTGTGTGATCTCCGATTTATTATATGTTAAGTTGCAGGTGTCTTGGAGTGCAAGGACAGACTTCCCTGCAAAAAACACAGTTTCTGGTCCAGTATGTGATTAAAGCACCTTTATGAGATAGAATTTGACTACTTGACCATCCTATTGATAATGCATCAGACATACAGACACACTCACCCCCCCAAACACACACAGATACACACTACTGTATACAATGAAGGGATTATTTACTTAACATAGAAAGCTGAGCAAACTCCATCTATGTAAACTTTCCAGTTTCCTACTACTGAATAAGCTGCATATCCTACTTAACAAATAGATTAATTTTAGTTTATCACATTCTGCATAATAAATTATTTATATCTGTCCAATGTGTTCTTGAATTCCTTGACTGTTATCAACCTTACAATTTTCAGGAGCACTATTCTGGTCCTCTACTATTTTGTCTATAAAACAGCAGTTTGTCACTTCTATATAAAGCTGTTCTACTTTTATACAAGCTGCCTTTTTGTTCTACGTTTCATTTGTACATTATGATCCCCACCTAGACTCCACCTGGAAGTACATTAATCTTATCCTCACCCTACTATTGACTGATAGGCAGACAAATGCATATGAATAAATAATTTCGGATGTGTTTTTTCTAGCAGCAGTCATTAAATACTATACATTTCAGGTTATGAGTGATGTCCGATTATTTTCAAAGTTCATAAAAAAGAATATAAAGAAGCTGTACAATATACAATTCATAATGTGTCACATGATTGTGCTAGTTTGGAAAATCTCCTTGTAATGCTGAGCTGCTTTTTTAAGTGCACCAGAGGGCTTTCTGATATAACTGATGATAAACATCAAATGACAGGCTTGATTATTGCTACCTTTATGTAATTTCTGGTGTCGGTATCACACTGGCAATACTGCTGCTGTAACATATCACGGTGCTACAACTCTTACAGAAAGCCTGATTCTCACACAGCACAAGCAAATTAGAGGATGTCCCTTTAGGTGCTTAAATCTCTTTCAGACATACTTTTTTCCTCATTTCATTTACATTTTAATGGAATATATTGAGTTGAGAATTCTTAGAGTTATGCTGAAACTAAAATAATTGGTATAGCTGCAAATGTATACAACAGCAAGAAATAACCTTTTGATTGCAAAATATGATTCTGGTAATGGGAAGTTTTCCTTGCAGCTTGAGATTAGATATTTTTATATAGTTCTCTGATTGCATATGGACTCCTGGGATTAAATTGCAGGATTCTTTTAGTTTAGGATGGTAGATGAAAAACAAAAGTTGCAAAGCACCTGGGGTTCTGAGTTGTTTAATAAAAAGAAGTTTATCACAGCCTGAGGACTTGACAGCACTAACAATGATTCTGGCACAAATAATGCTGAGCCATTCCATTCCTTCATAACATTCTATAAGTGACTTTATATTTCAGAGTATGGTGGTCATAGAACTTAAATCTGCAATTTTCTAAAATGTTCCACAATAGGGCTATATTGTGAGAATGACTTTTAAATGAATATGCGGTGGTGCTTCTGTGGTAGCATTGTCGCCTCACAGTAAGATGTTGTCCTGTTCGATTCTCAGCTAGAGCGTCTTCTGTGTGGAGACATGCATTAATGGGCGCACCTTCGTTGAAGGTTGTGTGTCAGAGCTGGCAACTCGGCATATAAAAATCTACTGCCAATCATTACCGGACCAGAGTTCCGCTGTGGCGACCCCTAACCGGGAAAAGCCGAAAGGCGCAACAACTTTTAAATGCATATATCTTTGTTGCATTGCTGTGTTTCACTTGTATGATTATAGTACATTTGCTTGATGGCAGATGAAAATAATAAATTACCTATCCTTAACAGCATTTATCATTCTATCTCTTCCCTGCTCTAACCTCTCTCATCCTTTCATCTCCTGTACAGTGCCTTATTGAATGCCTCTATGGGTTCCTTCTCAACTTTCTCTTCTTGTAGTCTATTCCATGGATCCACAACTTTGTCTCTGAAGGAAAAACAGGAAGTAGATAAACCCTAGACTTTGCTGCCTATCCACCCTTCTGTCCTTACTATTGTATCATAACCCTTTAACTTCTACTTGACACGGTCTTGTGGATTAGTATCATGTTCTCTTATTTGTTACAGCCACTAATGATATATCCTGCTACTTCTGTCCCTTAGTGCAATTTCCCCTGTATACACCTTTCTGGTGGCTTTCCTTCAGAATTCTTTCAGTGGCCTGAAGTCTCTTTCTTTTCATGGTTTTCAGAACTTCATGCAGTGCACAAAATATGGCCTGAGAAGGGCCCAGTAGACTGGTAGCATTTCTTGTTTTCTTATGGAATTTGTCCTCCAAAGGATATAACACAGCATTCTGTTTATTGCTGCTACTAGCTTCTCACAGCTCATGATGGCCCATAATAGGTATGAACAGTACCTCCAGATCCTTTTACTGCTCTTTAGTCATCACTGTTACTCATCTAGTTAATACTTCACATGATACATAATATAGGCTACCTATTGTGGAGTAGATCTCCTTATAGGCTATCTAAACCTGGTGAAGTGGCTGGTTCTCCCCAGGACCAAGTAAGAACAAAAGGAAATGCCTTTTTGATTGAAGTAATCCACTGTTGTATGCTTGTAGGTATTTTGCAGGCAGACAGAAACAAGAGCAGAATGTACACATGCTCAAAAGCAAACAATGAAAACACAGAGCAATCTTTCAGCTTAAGGTTGTCTGGTTTATTCACATTAATGAGCTCTTTCATCTCTCAGACATCAGATACAGTGTTTCTTCTGGAGGGATGTTGTTACTCAAATTCAGTTCTTTGCATTTTTCTGTACCAAACCCTAAGCTGCAACTTTCCTCCCTAGCCTTTCCAAATCCTTCCATAGGCCCTTCCCTCTTCCTCCCCTGCTGTATCTATCTCCATGTCATGAGCAAAGAAGTATGTCTGTGGCAAACACACTGAAGAGTACAGGAACTATAAATGAACTTTTTGAAACTCTCCTAGTTGCTTTCCATACTCTTGCTGTCATCCATTTCACCAGAAACCTCTGTGTTCTACCTTTCTGCCATTCAGCAGTCCAGTTCCACTGTGATGCCTAAGCATTGGCCCAGTAATAAAGGAGTTTCAATCCTCACCACTGGCAACAGTGGGGGACTGACAAGTACACACAGTAAAGTGCAATTTCCCTTAAGAGCAAACAGAGAACATAGTCAGTCTGTGGCTGGTTTCTCCCTCTTTCTCCAGATCCCTAATAAGACTCCCCACTGGCACAGCTAGAGAGTTCAGATCTCAGCTGAGTGACCATGCCAAGACCTCCAGCACCCTCTCTGTCCAGCCATTGCTTTGTGTCCCTGCCCAAGTAGCTGACACACACATATACACTTAGAGGTTTGATTTACACACACACAAACACACACACACACACACACACACACACACACACACACACACACACACACACACACACACACACACACACACCTGGGAAAGGCTGGCAGAGATTTACTAGCTGTGCTCCCTTCTGCCCAGACTATTAGGTAGCTTCACCTGCCTCCAGTCACTCCTTATCAGCTACAGTACTTTAAGGCCCTTAACAAAGAGCTATTAGGAGTGGGCCTGCCCAGTGTCACCAAATAGATATGCAAGTACTCTTAAGAGCTTAAGTATGTCTCACAAATATCAGCCACAATGATAGGTTTAAATATATTTAATAATAAATAATAAAAGAACAAGAAAACAATCAGTAAATAATCACAGTAACTTCAGAGTTCAGAATCACAGGAACTATTTAAAACAACATTGCAGGACAGTCTCGTATAAATAAAGAAAACATCTAAGCTATGATTCACTATATTCCTAACTGTATCCAAGACAAACTACTGTATCCTAGACTTACCTACTCATAACAAGGCAAGTGTGGTGAATGGATCTTCTAGCTTATGTTGTTGTCAGGTCAAAGACAAATACAGAAATGCCCAGTCTCTCTCAGAAAGTTCTTAAATTAATATTTCAAATATTACTGCTGGGGCAGCTGGCAGCATGAGATCACTTCTTGTCATCTGACTTTCAGTTCCCAGCTAAACCCCCATTGCTAGAAACTACCAGCATTTAGCATCTCCCTGTAAAAATACATGAACAAGGACTCTTCTTAGATCTTTTGACAAATGGTGGAAGTTGTAAAATAATTTACATTCCTCCACATGTAAAGACAATACAAAAACTTCTAGTTCTAGACATTGTGTCTATCACTGCACTGAAACTGAGCGATAACATCTTTTGTTTATGGACCAGCTATAAAGTAACTTAACCTCAACCATTCATCTGAAGTTTTGCAAGTTAATCTTCTGTGTTTCAGTCTTCCATGTTAGAGTTACAATAGTGTATAAAAAATATCTCTTCAGCACACGTCTATATAATATGACATACAGTTCTAATACATTTGTAACACAGGCATATGAATCAGGCTGATATTCACAAATGACACACAACCTCTAACAAATTTCCAGATAGCTGGGCTGGCAGTATCTCCTTTTGTCACACTTCTATATAAATCATATTAGTATTCACAAATGACATATAATTATTTACAAAATTCCAGATAGCTGGGCTGGCAGTATTTCCTTTTGTGACACCCCCCCCCCGAAAACTGAATCTGTTTTTTCAAGTGACCCTTGAAAAACGTTGCTTGAGAGGATGATCCTATCTGGGAATACACTACCCCATACCCTGTCTTGACATTCCAGCTGCCTTGGCATTGCTGACCCCAGTACAGTGCTGCACTGTCCCATCATATGGCTGTAACCCTATGCTCCACCATAGTAATTTGGGATTTGGCTGTCTGGCTCCCTGTAGCTATAGATCCCTCTCAGACTCCTCCTGACTCCTATTGCCAGTACTTACCACCAGGACCTCCCTATCATGGTAAGGTTTCATCATGTTAACATGGTACAGCTTGTGCCTCTGCTTCCTGCCTAGCAGTTCTGCCATGTAGATAATATTACTGACCATCCTTACTACTTTGAAAGGTCCTTCCCAAGCTGTCTGCAGCTTGCTGTGTCTGATAGGAATGAGAACCATTACCTGCTGGCTTACAACATACTCTCTAGTTCGAGCATTCCTGTCATACCAGACCTTTTTTGTTGTTGGGCGTCTGCTAGGTTTTCCTGGGCTAGGCCCATGCGTTCCCTGAACCTTGTCCTGAGGTTTATGACATATGCCACAACAGACTCCTTGTGGTATTCACACTCGCTCTCCCACTCATTTCAAATCAAATCTAGAGACCCTATGCCCATACAGCAACTCAAAGGGTGAAAAACCTGTGGATTCTTGGGGCACTCTCTGTAAGCAAACAATAGAGAGGGCAAATATTTGTCCCACTCCCTCTTAAACTGGTCTGCAAATGCACATATATTGGTCTTGAGTGTAGAGTTTAACCTCTCAAACAGACCATTAGTCTGGGGCTGTTAGGGAGTGGTCTTAAGGTGCTTCACCCCACAGTTCTTCTATAGACAAGCCAGCAGGCCTGATGTGAAATTGGTGCCTCTGTCAGTATCTCTTTTGGGAAACCTACCCTGCTGAAAATCTCTAACAAAGCATTTGCCACCTTTTCTGCCTCAGTGGTGGACAGAGCCACTGCCTCATGGTATCTGGTAGCATAATCTACTACCACTAGGATATACTTCTTCCCTGTGGAACATAAGGTAGTCAGAGGCCCCACAATATCCATAGCTACCCTCTGAAATGGCTCCTCAATCACAGGCAAAGACATCAAAGGAGCTTTGCCTTGTCTTCTGCCTTCCCTACCTATTGATACCACTCACAGGTCCTGCAGTACCTTGTTACATCTCTGGAAATCCCAGACCAATGAAAGTTCTGTGTACTACATCTCTTTGTCTGCTTTATGTCCATAAGACCTGCAAAGGGAATTTAATTTTTTATAGCTAGAAGTGCCAGACGGTAGGCTCTTGGCACTACCAACTGTTGTATTCTCTCAACCTCTAGCCCTTCCTCAGGGGTCCACTCTCTATACAGTAACCCTTTGTTTCAGTATACAGATTCCGCCTTCCCTTGAGAATCAGGTACCTCCCTGGCTACCTCCCTCAGGCCTTGTAATGTATGGTCTGAGAACTGAGATTGTCTCAGCTGTCTCTTGATAACCCTTCTCAGCTCCCCTTCCACAAGAAGTCTGGCATCCTCTGACAGCGATGCCTCACTGTCAGCCTGGGTACTTCTACTCACCTTTGCCCTTGCAGTCACTCTGTCCAAGGGAACATCAGTACTCACAAGCAGCTGTGGCTCATCTTCAGTCCCACTGGTGCAGGGTAGCTCCCTCCTTGAAGTAACCACCACACCAGTCCTGGCTTCATGTCTTTGGTCTGTCTGGGTCCCCCCAAACTAGCAGACCCACATGCTTGTCTCCAAGCCTGACTGTGTGTCACTGCATGCACACAAGTTACTGCATCATCAAAATCATTCTCTATCATGACATCTGCAGGGAAATCCTCAAACACATCTACTTGTTTGCTTCCATTTCCACCCTACCAGTTAAGGTGAACCCTTGCCAAAGGTATTTGGAATGGGGCCCCTCCTAAAGCTCGGCTGGAGTAGACTGTCAAGGCAAGTAGTGCTCCTGTTTAACCATTGCAGGCTTTACAATGGTTAGGTCAGAGGCTGTGTCTGTCTTAGCAGTGGCCTGTTTCACATTTACTAAGATAGGACATAACCTCTTGGGGTAGTTTGGTACCCTTGCTGTCTCCAGACAACTCACTGCTGGCCTTCTGTCATTTCCATTTACTGGCTCTCCCACCTTTTTTTTCCCACCTTGCCGCCATGGACATTTATGCTGCATGGCCCCACTGGTTGCATTTAAAACATTTAGCCCTTGGTCCTGGACATGTACCTGGACTAGTGGCTTCCCCTACTACTGGCAGACTCTGTTTGGGCAGTTTAGGCTGCCCACCATGGGTTCCCTTAGACCCATGAGCAGGACTGGGTATACCTTTCCTGGGCAGTGATGCCCTGCTTGCTAGGTAAAGGTATCCCTTCTTTCCAAATCATCTGCAGTAATGCATTGCCTATCTGCCAACCAGATTCTCATGTCCTTAAAGTGCTAAGGGCTTGTTCCCTCATCAAAAGGTCTGCCAGCTCTTCAAAAGTAGTTACAGAATTCCAAATAGCTGGGATGGCAGTATTTCCTTCTGTCACACTTCTATATAAATCATATTAATACTCACAAATGGTATATAATTATTTACAACATTCTAGATATATGGGCTGGCAGTATTTCCTTTTGTGACATCCACCATCTTAGTTCTATGCTAAACTCTCTACTTTTCCTGTCAGTTGTCTGTGTATTACTGAGTGAAAAATGTTGGTGGACTCCAGGTGGGTCATATCTACATGTATTGCTCTGCCAATTTCACTTGTAAGCCAGTCATAAAACTGGATCTGATTTTAATGACAGTTGCTTCTGATTAAGAGCCGATGGTGGCTGCAGTCCTGGAGACTGTTGTTCTCTAGGGCAGCAGGTGACTTTCACATCATGAATCACTACATGATTTTCTTTGCTTTTGTTGTTAATTTTATAGGTCTGTACTTCCTCAGATTTTTCCTGTTTCCCATTGTACAACAGTGCCACACTTGTTGTCTCCCAGTCCTCAGACTCTTCTGCATGAGTCAGTGATACATTGAAGATTTCCATCTGAGAACTTCCAGAGGGAACTGGCCACATTCCTGGGGAGTCTTGGGAGTTAGTAATTCTGGTCTTTATCCTTTTTAAGGATAGTCTGTCTTTTCTCAACTCCGATGTTTGTCTAGTGCTGTCCTCATTCTGCCCTACATCCTTCTCTCCCACCATGGCAACTTCACCTTGCTTTCAATTGTGAAGAAAATATCAACTATTCATTCAATAGGTATGCTTCTGTGATCTCCCTCCCATGCTTGCACAGCCTGGCCAGGTCTTCTTTCTGAAATTACCATAAGAAAAAACATAACTTTATTCTTTATAATCCTTTATGTCAATTCCCTTTTAGTTTGTACCTTTGCTACCTGCATCACCTTCCTTGCTCTTTTGGTAGCCCTCTTGTACTTTTCTTCCTCCTCTACATTTGTTTTATTCTCCAGCTGTTGCTCTACCTTGTAATCTTTCAATCCGGTCTAAGTACTTTGGTATGCTTATCATTTTTGTATTTTCTCAGACACTTGTCTAAAGCCCTAAGCATGCCATCCTTCAGCCAATCCATTAACTTGTTTAGTCCATCAGTTTGTTCCCAGTCATCTCTCTCATCTTTGGCCCTGTTTCTCAGTTCAGCATAATACCGTTCTCTAAATTCCACACCATTAACTTTATCTTTGTAGTTTGTCTTACAAGTTTAAACTGCACTGTGATATAGCCATAAATAGTTAATGGTACATTACCTGGCCATCTGTGATTCCCTTTGCTTTTAGTAGGACCACATCCAGAATTCTGTCCATTCTGGTACATTTATGTACCACTTCGCTTAACCCTTTGGAATCTAAGACCTCTGTTAATTCTTACTGCCACTCTACCTTGTCATTGGAACTCAGAATCTAACCATCTGCTTCTAGAGAATTCAGTTTATTTAAGTAGTAAACAGCCGTTTGTGTGTGTGTGTGTTTCTGCATTGTGTCTGTTTGTCTAAGCCTGTATTTATATTTCCCACTATTTTTTTATTGATAGTGACATGTAGAGCTAATGACACAATGGCTAATCAAACAGTCCTATTAAAAAAGCAGCTTCCTCAGAGTATGAGCTTCTATGAATTTGTATGGATAATCAGATGGTCTTTTGAGGCTAAATTAATCAACATGAATTTACAAAGTTGGCATAGTTAAAGTACCTTTCACCCACTGTACAGTGTGCTCTTCAGAAGAGGCATGTTGAAGTTCGCTAGGAGAAGAAGCTTATTTCATATTGTGTACTTTTTATTTATAACAGTTGGGATTGTTACCACTGCTGTGGCTCAGAGTACTGGAGATTTTGCATTTGTGCCATCTTGCATAATGTCTGAACAGCACATGCTTTTCATCTGGCAGTGTTTTTAAGGCTTTGGTAGGTGGCTAGTATACCCACAGTATTGACTAAACTTGATACTTTCATCTGCATTCCCAAATCATTCTGTGTCCATCACCTGCTTCCGTTACATACCTCAACATGCCTCCTCATATGCTCTGGATACTTCCCAGACATAAACAAAGGATGAAGGCTGACTCTCTCTCCCCTAAAATCAAAATGTGTTTACTCCTGTTACAAGCACTAATGGTATCAGTGTAAGAGCTCCCCAGACAGACCTTAATTATAGCCCATGGTCGCATTTGTTCTCCTCCTCTAGATTTCTGCTGACCTTAAGAATACCTGCTTGGCTCTTTCATTTCAGTCTTTTAAGAGGTAGTGGCACAATGGGTTCAAGACTTGTGTCATGTGGGAAGAGTTGACCAGTATTAGTTCAGTTTTCTCCTTTAGGTGATCCTCTAAATTCTAGGATTTTTCACTGGAATTGGCTTTGTGCTTGTGAAGTGGACACCTTAAGTTGTTATCAGCAGTACAATAATTCATATCCTGATTTTTTTTAAAACAGAGCATCACCAAATGAATATCCACAAATCCTTTTTCATTGTTTTAATATTTGATCAAGGTAGAGAAAGAAGCTTTTCATGACATTAGATCTGGATGATTAAATATGAACCTGAAGAAATAGCTGGGTATAGTAACTGGAGTTTGGGGATGGGGGGTGAAAAGAAAATGTATAAGAATAGCAGAATTTAGAAAACAAAACAGTATTGTGAGATGGCGAGGAAGAGTCTTGGGGGCTGATAATGAGTCCATGAATGATGATGAAAATGTCATTGTGATCATACAGGTAAAAAGGTGCATTTTTGTAAGAAAATAATGTTAAGGACAGACAGATGCCATATAATGAAGCTGGGAGGTAGAAAGACCTGGCATAGACAGATCAAGCCTGTGTGTGTGTGTGTGTGTGTGTGTGTGTGTGTGTGTGTGTGTGTGTGTGTGTGTGTGTGTGTGTGTGTGTGCGCTCATGCATTTGTGCACATGAGAGAGAGTGAAGAGGATAAACAAAATGAAGTGTAGTATGCGATGGTGTAAACAGTGCTTGCCAGTAGTCTGGAATCATACATCAGTCATTTTTTCTGTGTGTAATTTATCAAAGAAACATATGAAAAATGTGGGTAAGCAAGCGAAGGACTGACTAAGAGTCATAACAGTAGTGAGCTGCAGGAAACGGAGTGTCTTACTCCAGACAAATCTTTTAACTTTTCCAGTGATCCAGATGTTGACCCTAGAAAACAAACCTGCACCTTGACAAAGACGCAGCACATTCCTATATGTGAACACTTCTCAAAGTTGCAGAGTGTTAGGATATTTTTATTCATAGTAAGAAGTGATATATGACACAAGGTGCTTCCTTTAATTTATCTTTCAAGCTTACATGTTGTGCTGTGTTTGAAATGTCATGGAAAGAAGTGGAAAGATTTAAGCTGCAATTGAAGAGTCTTTGCAGTGTATTAGCTGATATTTAACTTGAAATTATAATGTTAAGTTGTCAATCTCGCCTTCATTCTTGCTGGATGGATGGGTTCGGAGCCGATCCTCGGCTCCGACTCGGCACTTGCTTTAGCTTGAGAACTCCTTTTACCAGCTCGAGGCAACCCTATATCCCATGATGCAAGGCGGAACTACCTCAGATCTCGTTTGCCGCTTAGCGAAAGAGGTCTCCTTTGCCAGCTGAGGTAAGTGATTTTCTTGGTAAAATCAGAAAAGCTTAGTTAGGGTTTTATTTTCCCCTTTTATTCATAGTATAGTCTGCAGTGAATTACAGCCCACCCTATTCCCTTATTTTTCAAACTTTTATAACCTTTTTATAACCTTTAGTGTAAAGTTTTAGTTAGGCCTAAAACCCCATTGGTTAATCCCTTCCTGTGTGTTGTGTGTAGGGGATTAATTTTGTGTGTTTGTTGGGGTTTGTGTGTGTTACTTCCTCCTAGGATATGTCTAGGGAAGGCAAGGTCTCAGGCTTCAAGAAGTGTGACTCGTGCTGTCAGAAAATGTCTCTGACAGACGGTCACACTTCTTGTGTTTATTGCCTGGGGCCTTTGCACCTGCAGGACTCCTGTGCTTTGTGTCACTCTTTTAGCCATAGAGTCCTGCAGGAAAGGAGGAATAAGCTTATCCTCCGTGGCTTACTTAAGCCAGAAGGTTCTCCCTCTAAAGCAGGGTCTGGGAAACCTTCTAAGCCACCGAGGCTCAGGCTTCAGTATCCAAGCCTCCTCCGGTGGCTCCGGCTCCGTCGGGCCGAGATCGCTCGGCTGGAACCGATGTATCTACCATAAAAGTAGTAGGTTCGGCACCGACTGGTTCCGATACCTTGTCTACTGTGGCCTTGTCGGCTCCGGCTGGAGCCGACACCTTATCAACATCGGGCTGAGAAACCTTCGGCTCCATCTGGAGTTCAGGGGACTTCGGCTCCGATGGCCGTCGAAGAGGTCTCGGTCCCGTTCGTTACTGAGTAACCACTCGGCTCCGGGGTCTCCTCTTTTGTCGGAGCGGAGCCATCGGAGCCGATCTTCGAGATCTTCCAGGCTGTCTGACCACGACTTAGAGAGGGTGGTAAGCAGGCTGTTGAAGTCTCAGGCACTGGCCCAAATGCTCCATAGCCCGTCTCAACAGACTTCGGCTATAGCCTCACCCCTTGAACTTCCTCCTCCGACTCCACACCAGAGTTCGGAGCCGGAGCTTCTCGGGACAGCGACTGTTTCGATGCCGGAGCTGATACATCCTTCGGCTCTGTCGTCCTCGGCTCCGATCTCCTCCTTGAGGCCTTCCTTGGAGGGATATTGTCGTCGGGTTTCCATTGTCGGCTCCGAGGGGGCTAGTGGCATCGGACCCTTGTCCGACCCCGCTCTCCCTCTCGGGGCTTCGGCTTTGGTAAGCTCGGCGCCGACATCGGCCTCAGAGCCTTTCCTCTCATTGGAGCCGGGAATTCCTGTTTCCTCGGGCGGGGATATTCCGGCCTCCCGAGGAGGAGCCTTTGAGGTGATGAGGAGTGTCCTGGCCTCTGAGCCTGGTCAGCGGTCCATCCCTCTAGCTCCTCCCTCATCAGTGCCTGCAGGCGCCTCTTGCCAGCCTCTTGCTCTCAGGCCCAGGGATCCATCGCCCCAGGTTTCCCCACTGGGAATTTCCTCCTCTTCGAGGTTTCTCCTGATCCTGCAGGGGAACCCCTCGGAAGAGGGCGTGTAGAGGAAGCACACAGACTCCCTGAGTCTACTACATCTGATACCGACTTAGATGAGTCGGAGGGTTCCCACGGTCCCCTCTGAGGATGTCTCCTTTTCAGACATCCTTGAGCTCCTCAAACAGAGGGAATTGGCCCTCCATTGACCCCTCCGAGGATGAGTCGGTATACCTGGAGGCTTTGGATCCCGACCCTCCACCTCCTGGGTGTCTCCGCCTTTCGACCCACTTATGCAGGTAGTGGCTCGGAAGGCGTGGGCAGCTCCAGATTCTGTGGAACCTGTCCCCAGGAGACCATCCAAATTCATCACGGCCCCTTCGGACAAACAGTTCCTTTCCAAGGGTGTCTCTGTGGATGCTATGGTGGTGGCGGCGGCCACTAAGAAGGAACTGGCGGATCCTTCAGTACCTGTCCATCCTCCTAACAAGGATTCTAGGACCATGGACAGGTATGGAAGCGGATGTTTTCTTCAGCGACCTTTGCTATCGTTAAGCTGAATTATCTTTGTCACTTCACCAGGCGGCAGCGAGATATTCTCAAGGAACTGGGTGAAGTAGTCCAGGATCCTTCTGCTGCTGGGGCTCAAGAAAAGATTGCCTCGCAGCTTGCAATCCTGAATTCCATATCTAACTCCTCCATGCGGTTCATATCCTATGCGGCCGATGGAGCGAGCAGGGCCGCAGGCACAGGAGTTGCTCTTAGACGCCAAGCCTGGATGTGGCTTTGTAATTTTGAGGACCCCTTTAAGGCGTCCTTCACTAATACCCCCTTTGATGGTTCGGCTTTGTTCGGACCTCTGGTGAAGGATACCTTGACCAGGTGTGAGCAGGACGGTAAAACTCTTTCTGCCGTTGGAGTCCAATTTTCCACTCCTTCTAGACCATATCCCAAGGGTCACAAGGGGAAGATGTGGTTCCGTAAAGCCCAAGGAGCTACACGGACATGCGTGGTCAGTTTACCCCGAGAGGCAGAGGGGGAAACAATAATAGACGCCGCCCTAGAGGCAGGGGGGGGCCCTCAGAACCAGGGCAACAGGGAGTCTCTTCCTGAGAAGCCCTTTCAGCATCCCTGAGGTGTTGCCCGACTGTCCACGCTTGGAGGCAGTCGGGGGAAGGATTTCACTGTACCCAGTAGCCTGGCAATCCCTATCACAAGAGATGTGGGTACAGTCGATCATATCCGAGGGTTACAAAATCCCCTTGAAGGTTTCCCGTACCTCTACAATCCCTTCCAGACATCTCACCCGGTCAAAGGGATTTGGCAGAACAGGAGGTTTCAAAGCTCCTAGAAAAAAGAGCCATCCAGGCGGTGCGGCAGACCAGGTAGGATCCGGCGTCTACTGAGATTCTTTTTCGTCCCCAAAAGGACGGGAGATTGGAGACCAATATTAGACCTGAACAATCTAAACAGATTTGTCAAGAAGGCAAGATTCCGGATGGTCACGCTTCAGTCCATTCTGCCATTTCTGGGCAAGGACAACTGGATGTGCTCTATAGACCTTCAGGATGCGTACTATCACATAAAGATTCACAGGCGCTCCAGAAGGTTTCTCCGCTTTCGGCTAGGGACCAGTCATTACCAATTCAGAGCACTGCCCTTTGGCCTCACTTCAGCCCCCAGAGTGTTTACCAAATGCATGGCAGTGGTCACAGCTCATCTGAGACATCAAGGATTCCAGGTGCTTCCCTACTTGGATGACTGGCTCCTCTCCGCCACCACCAAGTGTCAGCTTCTTCAGTCCAGAGACTACACTCTACAGCTTTGCAGGAGTTTGGGAATTTCAGTAAATTTCGAAAAATCTTCTCTGCTGCCTTGCCAATCTATCACCTTTATAGGCGCAGAATTAAACACCGTCAAAATGTTAGCCAGACTAACAGATCAAAGAATTCTGGACATCCAAAAATTCGTTCGGCTTCTATTGCAAAGCAACAAGATCAAAGCCAGATTTATACTGAAGGTTCTAGGTCTTATGGCTGCGGCCATTGTTCTTCTACCACTGGCTCGCTTCCACATGCGTCTTCTGCAGTGGATGCTATTCACGCAGTGGTCGTACCACAGTCTCCCGATGAGGCACGAAATTTTAGCCACACAGTCGTGCAGAGCTCATCTGAACTGGTGGATATCTTCCCCTCTTCTTCATCAAGGCCGACCCTTTATTCCCCCTCCTCCAGTTGCCACAGTCACTACGGATGCCTCTCTGATCGGGTGGGGGGGGGGGCATTTTCAGGGCAGGATGGTCCACGGGACGTGGCAACCCATAGAATACCATCTGCACATAAATGTCCTGGAGATGAGAGCAGTGCTTTTAACGTTGCAAGCCCTCAACGACTTTCTTCCCACGGGGACTATTGCAGTAAAAATGGACAACATGTCCGTGGTCTGGTACATCAACAAACAGGGTGGGACCAGGTCCTATCCGTTATGTCGAGAAGCTCTCAGACTTTGGCAATGGGCGATCTCTTCTCAGTGGTTTCTGATAGCAACGCACATCCCCGGCAGGTCCAACCTATTGGCGGACAGGCTGAGCAGATCCATTCTGATGCCTCACGAGTGGTCTCTCAATCAATCTGTAGTGGATCAGATATTTCTGAAGTGGGGCACTCCTTGTTGCGATCTTTTTTCTACTCCTCAAAACAACAAGTGCCCCGATTTTTTCACTCTCTTTCCCCTTCCAGGCCAACCCCTGAGAGACTCTCTAACCCAGGATTGGCCCGGGACTTCTATGCTTTTCCTCCCTTTCCCTTGATTCCACAAGTCATTCAGAAAGCCACCGTTTTGAGAGCCAAGTTGATCCTCATTGCCCCATATTGGCCTCGACAAATTTGGTTTCCGTCTCTGCATCGTCACCTTCTGGTGCAGCCCTGGCATCTGGACCCAGTTCTGGATCTCTTGATCCACCAGTCGGGTCAGCAGCACCGGGCCATTCATTCTCTCAACCTCACTGCTTGGTTGCTCCACTTCCTTCCTTAGCCAGGCTACCGATGATTTCTGACTCAGTCAGAGACATTTTAGTGTCTTCTTTGAAGTCGTCCACTAGGACTGTTTATGCTAGCAAGTGGCGACGTTTTTCTATTTGGGCAAATTCCAGAAATATTGATCCCTTTACTGCTCCTGTACATTCTGTTTTAGATTTCCTGGCGGAGGTTTTCATTCAGGATCCTCGTCATCTACAGTCAAAGTACAACTGGCTGCTATTTCCAAGTATCATGTTGGCTTGCATGACAGTAACATTATGTCTCATAGATTATGCAAGGCCTTTCTGAGAGGAGTTTTTCTCCTAAAACCACCTATAAAGCATCCTCCTCCGCAATGGGATCTAAACTTAATGTTGGCATCCTTGATACTACCTCCCTTGAACCGTCTGCTTCATGTTCTTTGAAGTTATTGACCTGGAAAACTATATTTTTACTGGCTGTCACTTCTGCAAGAAGGGTTTCGAGATTCAAGCTCTCTGCATTCGTTCCCCTTATTTGGTTTTCATAAGGACAGGGTATCATTAAGAACTAACCCTTCCTTTCTCCCCAAAGTCGTGTCTCAAACCAATATTAACCAATCTATAGATCTACCAGTCTTTTTCCCAAACTATTCCGACAGAGCTGAACAGAAACTGCATTTTTGGATGTCCATCGTCAGCTCAGGTACTATTTGCATAGAACTAAACAATTCAGAAAATCGGACCAATTATTTGTCTCCTATGCAGAAAACAGGATAGGTCTTCCAGTTTCTAAAGTGACCTTATCCAGATGGTTGACTTCCACCATTTCCTATGTGTACTCTCTCAGAGGCAAACAGCTATCTTCTAAGCCAAAAGCACACTCAACCAGGAGTCTATCCACTTCTGCAGCTTTTCAGGATAGACTACCCATTGATACCATTTGTGCAGCAGCTACTTGGGCCACGCCTCATACCTTTGTCTCTCATTACAAGTTGGACTTGGCCTCCAGAGATAGGGCCAGTTTTGGTTCCACAGTTCTCAAGAGTCTGTTCCATTGAGCCACCCGGGATACAGGTGCTAGGGACGCGGTCCCATCCAGCAAGAATGAAGGCGAGATTGACAACTTAACATTTAGAAGTTATGTACCTACCATAACGTTCCATGTTAGTTGTCTTCTCTCGCCTTCTTTCTTGCGTCCCTCCTTCCCCCTGGCCTGGACAGATCTTGAAGAGTTCCTGTTAGGTTGTTTCCTCCTGAGCCTTCATATGAGGACTTCTATTAGGAACTTGTGTTCCTAATTATGTTAGGATAGTCTTTAGCAGGGGTAGGTTAGCTACCAAACGAGATCTGAGGTAGTTCCGCCTTGCATCATGGGATATAGGGTTGCCTCGAGCTGGTAAAAGGAGTTCTCAAGCTAAAGCAAGTGCCGAGTCGGAGCCGAGGATCGGCTCCGAACCCATCCATCCAGCAAGAAAGAAGGCGAGAGAAGACAACTAACATGGAACGTTATGGTAGGTACATAACTTCTAATTTATTTTTGTATACATCTGCCAAATGTCTTGTTTCATATTTGATTATTTTTTTTGGTTAGAGGATTCCTGTGAACTGTTCTTAAACTAAGAGCATGCTATTTCTTTGTTGCCAGTAACATTTATTGCAGAAACAGCATGCAAAAGTGGTATATAGTTTCATTTATGTCTGCTATCATATATGAGATGAATTGAAACTTTTGCACACTCTAGCAGCAGAGCAGAAAACACATCTTTAATTCCAGACCATAGCACATCAGTGCCTCAGGATATTACTTTAAAAGGGTACTGGCAGCAACAGTGAATTCAAAAAACAGGTAGTCATGGCATCTGGTGAAATCGGTCATATTTGCAGTGGTATATATTAACTATGTACTTATGTAAAAATTTAACATAAGTCCATATACTCTGCCAAGAACTACAGTATGAAGCCATGAAAGGTACATATTAATTCCAGTCATGTGCTATTAGAAGAAGTATTAAACAGATAGAGTGTAATACAAATTGCTTGCCAGTCTAAAGTGAGGTGAGGAACATTATCCAAATGACAGATCCCTTAACTGGTTATTTGATTACAGCTTTCAAGTCAGCTTTCTGTCTTGAAATTAAAAGGAATCAGAAGTTGCTAATTTTCAAAGAAGCATTACAATGAGAAACAGAGTAATGTGAGGCATTGTAATATGTAACAATTTCTTATTATACCATGACCCCCCCAAAACGTGCACGCTGATTGGCCAGCGTGCACATTGTAAATCGAGTTATACTAATGGAAAAAGGTCCAGTCACCCGGACTTTTTTCCATTAGTATAACTCTACCTAAACACTGTCTCGCTATGTTAAATGGGTTTAACATGGAGACACTTAAAATAAGCAACGGAGATCTCCGTTGCTATTTTAAGCTGTCTGTATGCTAAACCCATTTAACATCTGAACAGTTTTAAAAAACAACGGAGAAAGCAAAATCTCCGTTGCTTTTTATTGTTCGCTATGTTAAATGGGTTTAACATAGCGAGACAGTTAAAATAACAGCGGAGATGTTTGTTGCTTATTTTAAACTGTCTCGCTATATTAAACCCATTTAATAGCAAAAAAGCAACGGAGATCTTGCTTTCTCCGTTGCTTTTGCCAACTCTGATGTACTGCGTGCGCAGTACATCAGAACTACCGCGGATGCCAGACATCTGCGGAAGGGCAGTAAACAGGCATTATACTATGCCATTATTTAAGAAAAGTAATAGTTTCTTTCTTAAATAATGTCATTATAATAGCAATAACCACTTCTGGGTGTGGGTAATGCTGTATTTACCCACGGTTGGCTTTGTTTGGTCCCTCGGGCTTCGCCCTCAGGACCAAACCACGCCAACCATGGGTAAATCCAGCATTACCCACACCCAGGCATGGGTTATTGCTATAATATTGCACATTTCTCTGGGTTGATTTTAATATGCTGAAGCATACCTCTCAACCTCTTAGAGCAGGAAATCTGGACAAGGCCATTAATAAAAGTGGGACAAAAGCCCCAGAATAGGGGCAATTTTTAAATATTGCTCTTAGAAACTTAGAAGGTTAGAATAACAGGTTTTGCATTAGTATGAATTTTCTGAAGGGTATGAAGTCTGAAACTCAAATGTCTGTCATTATTTTCTAACTTCAGTCTTCAACGATTTGTCACTAATTTGCCAGAAAACCACAATTTTATGTAAAATAGACCAAAAATATGAGGCAAAAATTTGGACATCCTGTGAAAATCTATACAGTTGAGAGAGATGTGCTAAAGGCATTTCTCAATGTAAATCCAAAGCAGTTTCACAAAAATGGCATACAGAGTAGTAGAAAGAGTTTACCCTAGCCTGTATGTAGAATTTACCCTTTTTTCATTGTATCTAGGCATGGCTGCTGCTGCAGCAAGCATATATACCATGTGGTGCACTTATCATATAAAGAAACATGGCTATAGAATAATCTACTAGTTATGATATGGCGTCTGTGAAAGCCTTGCTATGTGTGAAGAAGCAACATTTTCTACAAGACACACTTGTATAGTAAAGCATACCAGTAACTGGCAATGACAGCTTCAGTTGTACAACGGATGTCTTGACAAAAGGCAATTGATGCAGTAGAATGTTTGCTAAACTTTCTGTGTTTAAAAATTCCAAAGTTGTTACAGCTTTTTCATTAGAAAATGATTTTCCCTCTCCTTTGGGTTCTGTAACATCCTTATTCCAGTAATCTTTTGGCGTAGCCTCTTGTGGTTTTCTATAATGGTGAATCCCGCTTCTGCTTATTTAAGGAACTGCAGGACCCCCTGAAAACATATCTCAGCTTGTGCATGGGCATTAGGGGAGAGTGAGCATGGTGGCGAAGGACAATATCCTCCTCATCTGAGTGACTGGAGCTGAGTGAATCTCACTACACACAAGGCAATGTATGCATTGGTTGTAGTAAAAGGGGCTAAGAAAGATCCTAAACATGTATTTGATGATAGACAAGGAAGCTAAATATTCTCTTACAGATGTCCCTGTGGTGGTATGGACCTCCTTAAAAATATTTAAAAAGCATTTCTGGAATTGTAACAAAGTTACAATTGTGTTAAAAATGGTAAAATCTCACCTAGCGGAAGTGACCATAGAAATACAGGACATTACGAAAGCTATTAGATAAACAACATAGATTGTTTAGGACCATCATATGGTGTTATTGCTGAAAATATTGTGAATATCTCAGAGTAAATCAAGAAACCATATGTCTTAACTTTAATCTAAAAATGTCTGTATATGTTCTTTAAAATTTGCCCATCTCTGTAATCAGCAGACTAAAGCTAAATGTTTGCCAAGTTTTGAGTGTAAAACTTCAGTTAACACCTGTACTTATTTTTCAGAATGTCTGTGGTAGTACTCTGTATAGATGGATGCAAATCTCTCCATTGTACAGCTGCTATTCACAAATAATAATAATATTGATAAATGAAATAATTGTATGTGAGGCTTGAGAAAAAAAGTAAAAGGGCAATTGTAAAGGGTTTATAGTAATTGTATATTGTCTTACTTCATTACCAGTGGTTTAATGATTATGTATAGCTCACATATATCCTTGTGGATCCAATGATAATTAATTTCCTGGATCATCCAGGTAACATAGGAAATGACCATGGTCTTTAATGGATGAGATGGAAAGCTTGCATGATACTGCAAAGCTCTCCAGTGTTGCCTAATGACTTCTGAAAAGATATATACATTAGACTACAAAACATTCAACGGGAACCATATATATCTGTTATAATTGTATCATATTGTTTGCCTGTGTGACAGTCTGACATTAGGCTTCTGGGGTGCATCTTTGGAAAGAAAGACTTCAGAAGTAAAGAAGAAATGCTTTCACTTTATGTTGCCCTGGTTAGACTATACCAAGTGCTAGTTGTACTTCTAGAATCCATGGGAGGAAAGGAAAATTACACTTCTTGAAGAACTTCTGCAAAAAGCCACCAGAAAGGTGTATGGGATACATGGGGAAGGACGCAACTAGAGGCTGTCGAAACTAGAGTACTATTCACTGGAAACCAGAAGAGACACCGAAGAAATTATGTCGGTTCACATAAATATGTCATGGAGATCTGAAAAGCTCACCCTGAACAGGAAGGATGGGCAGGGTAGCAGGGGCCACAGGCAGTATATTGTAGGGGGACTCTACTCCCTGGACCTGTCAGTATTCCTTCACTGAGAAGATTGTGGAAAGGAGTAGAGGAACTCCACAAAGGCAAGGGACAGTTGTGGGAAGGGTGAACTGGATGGGCAGGCAAGGAGGAGATATAGAATTTTAAATACACTTAAAAGGCAGAACAGAAAGACGTGTCTCTTTCTTTCATCAGTCGAATGTAAAGTAATATAATTTAATGTATTGTAATAGAGGGATTAAATCTAGGGTACACAGGAAATTTAAAGATGGTTTACATTTTTGCAACGACAGAGTTGTCATCCTCCACATACTTTAAAAGCTCTTCCATATGGTGAGTTTTTAACGTTGAAAAGATTGTGTATTGAGAATAAGGAATTTAGAGAGGAACTGGAAACAGCTATATACATATGTTTAACAAAAGAGGGTATAATGAAAATTTATTAAGAGAATGTCAACAAAAGGTGTGTGGGGAATTTAGTGTAAGACATGATAGTCCAGGGAATAAAGGCATTTGGGTGAAGAAAAATAATGAAATTAAGAGTAGGGAGCCTATTTATTTTGTCACAAGATATATAGTTTTTTAAGAAAGAAGGGTTAATCTGGTCAAGCAATTTTGTGGTACTTTATTACAAAGTGAGGAATTAAGCTTTGTATTAAAAAATCAGCCCAGAGTATCGTGCACATGGGGCAGAAATCTGAGTGACTTCTTGGTCCATAGCAAATTCAGTATGCCAATGGTGAGCTGCATTTATGCAATTTCATTTAAAGGTACAAGTCCCTGCGGAAAGTGTACAGTTTGTCCTTATGTGGTTGATAGTTTCCCAGTTATTAATGGGAAAAGGTATGAAATACAGGGCAGCTATAGCTGTGATAATGAGGGAATAATATATGCTATAAAATGCTCACGTAGAAAGTTTTATATAGGAGAAAGTAAAAGGTATTTTTCAACTAGGATTAAAGAACATATAAGGGACATCAAGAAAGGAAGAACTGAAAGTCCTATTGCTGTACATTTTCAGGATTATCACAGGGGACAGGTTGAGGGTCTACAAGTCACTGTCTTGAAACAGATTTATTGTAATTTGATATATTGGATATAAAAAGTAGGCTCCTTAAAAAGTAGTCAATGTTTATTCTTAAGTTTGATACCATGTCCCCTAAGGGTCTTAATAATGAGCTTAATTGGAGATTTTTTTTATTTAATTGTTTTATTGTCTTATTGTTAAATGATATAATTGGAGTGTTTGGTATATAAGGCAAAGTGTTTGGTGGGGGAATGTTATACTCTGAAAAGATAGTAAAGTCAAGGTGCTAGAGAAGTTACGTTGGTTTTGTTTTAATAAAGTGTGTTTTACTGTCCATCCAAGTGGTTGATTCAGTACATTGGATTTATATTGTGGTTGCTGTGGTGATAATTGAATGTAGAATTCATTGGATCATAGGATCTTAGGAATTAGAAGGCAAGTAGGTCATTCCATTCCCATTCCTTGTTTAGTTCTTCACTTTGCTTATTACTGATACCCACCTTTATGATATGCATCCCATTTTTAGTAGGGTAAAGCAAGTCAAGATGGGAATGAATTTGGTGGGGCCCATTCCATCATCAAGGTTATTCTTGAAGGATGGGAGGATGTCACTGAAGGTTACTTTATTCCAGAGATGGAGTAAACACTGGGTAATAAACCTGGCCCTCTGGTATGTTTTGTTGGTATGCTGGTAGAGATTTAAATCATCAGATTTAATGTTAATGGAGCAGTTTGTCTGGTAAAGATGTAAGAGATCAAGAAGTTCTGGGTCCTTAATAGAGCAGAATGAAAGTCATGGATAGCAATATAAGATCTTGTATACTGAATACAGATATTTGGATTTGGGTCTGTTTTGTTAGCTATGGACTTTTAGACCAGTAATCTTAATTAGGAAATGCTGGGAACTTTCTAGCTATGTCACATATTTGGACAGGTACATACAGGTCTAATTAGAGCAGAGCACAGTGGAACAGTAACTTTTTTGAGGCCTGGACAAGATGCCTTTAGACATCAGTTGTACTAAAGAGAAAGATTTTCTGAATACTAATGTTATATGGTGGTCAAAATAGAGAGGATGTGTTGACCCAGGTGCCAAGATCCCTGGTTACCTTATCAATGTGCATTGGGGTGCTAGTTATAGTGCAAGTTGGAGACAAGAGTTTTTTGTTTTTTTTGAGAAATGCAACAATATCAAACTTTCTTGCATTTGATTTTAGCTGTTTTTTCAGTACACCATTGGTTAGTGAAGATTAGAAAATGGACTTAACCTTAAACAATCCCTTGTTGTAGAATAAGTGTTCTCCAGTAGGATATTAATGGGTATTGGTGTATAGGTAACAGCTAGCAAAAAAGTCTGCTGATTCACATCAACATGCCAAAACCCTGTGAAGAATAGATGAAAGAAAATAAATAACCAGCATCTTTCTCAAATGAGACTGAAATGTTATGAAAATGCTGCAGTTACATAATATGAAAAAAGTAAATAAAATAAATAATAAAATAATAAAAGTAAAGTAATAAAAGTAACTGTATCAGCAGTTCCAGGGATTTGCTATTTCTCCCCCACGTACTACGGTCTATGTACTATTAACAAATCCTGGTTTCACGGTCTGAAAGGCATATCACAAATTCCCAGGTATGCTTTGTTTCACTGTAGCAGATATACTGGGATTGGTAGCTTTGACTCACTGTTGGTTAAAATAAAATTCAAAAGCCAAAGATGTACCTCCTAGACTAGAAATTGTTTACACAATGTCAGAGGTAATGAATATGATATTATTGGAGACCACTGTACAATATCTTTCTCCTCCAGTACTTAAAAATTTCCTAATTAAACTCCACGTTGTAAATGTCTAACCCGGGACCTTTCTGCTCCCATGTTTAGTGTACATATTGTAAAAACTAGAAAGACTCAATTACTTTCTCATAAAAGTATGGACAATGTCAGAAGTGTCATTTTGGTGGCATTGGTTACACTAAATGCTGTAATTCTAGCACTGAATCTTATTTGTTACAGCATATGAAGATCGGTTCCTGGATATAGAGCTAAGATTGCATGTCTGTGCGTATTGTCTTTCTTACCTTTCTCTCACACTGCATTGCCTAGAAAGAAACATAGAATCAGGCAGTCTGTTTTTTGGTGCCTTGATCCCATTGATTTTTTCCTTAAAATGTTAGGTTATCACCCAGAACTGTGTGTTATTTTGGTGTTGCAGATGTATTGTGCCTGCATGTCTACGACTGACATGCTGACTGACTTTTATTGCTTGCAAAGGGCTTCATAAAATGGTGTGAATAAAAAGTGGCTTAAATCTTTTTTTCTTCACAGGATTGGCTGCAAATTGCAGCCTACACGGAGGCAACTTCATTTCACCACTTCCTCAATGTCAAACTGTTCTTCCAATAACCAGAATTAAGATATTAGAACTGCTGATATCTTGAGAAGTGCAGCCTCCTTTGCCCTTTTCAGATTCATTTAAAAATGCACAGTACTTAATGTAATTGAAAATGAAGCCTTCAGCTGAGGCTACGTCCTTCTGAACTCTCATGCTGAAAACAGTATTCTGAAACAGGAAGTCTACTTTAACTAATGATAGCAGTTCAGAGTGCAAACCAGTCATGCAAATAAAACCATAGTCACCATTGTTTGCTTCTCTTAGTAATTATTGCTGAAAATCAATGAACAAAACCTAAAAGTAATTCCTTTTTTCTGTAAGTGCTTCTTTGTTAATGGATGAGGTCCCTCCATCTTTACAATAGAATTTTATCAAAACTTCAGACTTACTTCTTATTGCTTTATGTCACGCTCTCTCTCTCTATCTGTTTATGTGTATATATGTATGTGTGTATGTATATATATATATATATATATATATATATACATATATATATATATATATATAGAGATATGTATATACACACACACACACACACACACACACACACACACACACGCGCGCAGACACAAACAGCATCTTTATCAAGGACACCAAGATATGCAACCAAAAATTAAAGAGATGCTTGGGAATCTCTACAAGAGAAGGGGTATCGAACAAGTCACAAAAGTTTACAAAGTCATTGGCATCAAGCTGGCTAAACTTAACTCGGAGAGACTCCGATGAGTTGTTCAGCTTTCTATCAGTTTGCCATATACACATTTGTAAGAACAAGAAAGACTTAATTTCTTAAGATACTGCAATTTACAGCTGTTTTCTTGATGATATCTTTATTACTTGGTCAGGTTTCCTGGACAAGCTGCACAGATTTTTCTACATTGAAATGCCACAGACATTTTACTCTTCACCTGGCACTATAGTTATGATAAGGTGGAATTCCTGGACATCATCATTTATATTGACAGAAGTGAGAAGAAGTTCAAGAATAACCTGTATAGAAAACCTACATGAGTGAATCTACTTATGTATGCTGACAGTATGCACCCCTAAATTACTAAAAAATGTCATCAAATCACAAAGAATGAGATTAGCCAGAGTCTCTGGAGAGATGGGCCAATTTCTCACCAACCTAAATAAATGCAGCAAGATTTTCTGGAAAGAAGATACAATGAGAATGTGTTGGCCATGTGAAAAACTGTAAGGCTGCCAGCCCAGCTAGATAGAATTTTGTAGATAATTCTATGTCATTGTAAATGTTAATATAATCCACAGGCTGCTTTACAAATGTAAAAAACTGAATGTAAGAAAGACTGTGTAATATGTTCTGAACTTCAAAAATGTAACCACAGTGTACCCTGCTGGAAGAAAGCTGATAAAGTAAAGCATTTTATGACTGTTTGATCTCCGAGCCCGGAGACGGTATGTCTGGATGAAGAAATTGTTTCTATTGTCTTAGGACAAGAGTTAATTGCTAGATTTTACATGTATAATGTATTTTATTTTTGTGGCTTCCTGACCCAGTGCAAGCTTACAAAGAAATGTAAATGTATTGTTTTTGGTAGCCTGGCAGCCAGAGAAGTGTCAAGAATGATGTAATCTAAAATGAGTCAGCAGTGATGTATTATCAATTTAAGCGATCTCAGAGAGAAAGAGAGAGCATTTTGCATTTGTCTTCAAAACATCCACTCACCAGCACTTGCTTGCTTTGTATGTAATTAGGATCTTTAGTATTTCTCTAAATAGTAAGATTAGACTAGCTGTTTTCTTATATTTATGTCAGACTGTCCTACAGTATTATTTTAAAGTTCCTGTGATTTCTGAACTCTTGACTAGCACTGTGTTGAATTGTCTTGTGCTTTTATTATTTAATATTTTTAAACCTTTCAACTGTGGCTGTTTTGTGTAGAGAAAATTTAAGCTCTAGAGTACTTGCATCTATTTGGTGATACTGCATAAGTCACTCCAATAGCCTTAAAAGTTCTGGTCACACTTACTAATTAGATAATAATAATGCACAGTAAAATTGGACATCCTTTGGTAAGGGTCTTATTAGTAACTGATATTAGTGGCTGGTGGCAGTGATTTCTACCTTATAGTTTGGGCAAGAAGAGGGCATAGCTGGAGAACCTGTGCCAGCATTCCCCGGGAGTGTCTGTATGTTTCTATGTAACTCTTATCTCAAAGTGTGTGTGTGTCAGCTACTTGGGCAGGGACATGAAGCACTGGTTGGACAGAGAGGGTGCTGGAGGTTTTAGCTTGACCACTAGTCAGAGATCTGTTCCTGATAGCTGTGCAAGTGGGGAGTCTTATTGGGGATCTGGAGAGAAAGGGACAAACCAACCCCAGAATGACTGTGATCTCTGTGTGTTCTTAAGGGAAATTTTACTTTACTGTGTGTGTGCTTGTTATCCTCCCCAATGTGCACACCCCTCACTGGTGTTAGTGGCGAGGATTCAGGCTCCTTGATTACTGGGCCAGTGCACAGGTGTCACAGGCCAACCCACAGGTACCTATGAAACTGCTCAAACAAATTAATTATCCATCTCTGCTGACCCCCCCCAGAAACTGTCACAAGCCACCCAGCCAATTATCAATGAAGGAAATGACAAATAAGAAAGAAGTATGATCCTAACTTATTCCAAGGATTTATGTGTAATAAAAAGGAAAATGGTTGAAAAATGGAGTAACATAAGAAGAAACCAATCTGTCAGTCAGTTTCCAGACCCTCAACCATCCTTCATTTATTGAAAAGGAAGAAGTATCAGAAGGTAAGAAGAAAATAAATTACTGCACCCTCAGAATTTCAGGTAGGCACCTTTCTGGGCAACTCGTCAGGCTCCAGATGCTGTGCTTTTATGAGCTAAAAGAATTACTTTATATATATCTAAAGTATAAAAAGTATGTCTGCACTTGAAGATATGACTGTAATAGTAACTTTGCGATGCATCAGGAAAGCTGAAGAAGCTGCAAAACTTTCTACATTGATAAAACAATTAACCTTCTGAAGAAAAGAGTGATCAAGCACCTCCAGACATCAGAATTAAGGACGACAACAACCCTCTGATAGACATGCTCAGGTCTGTAGGAACTATGAGAAGTTTGTTTCTCATTGCATTGAAAGACTCATTTCAGGCCTATTACAAGACAATCTGAACACAAAGCTAGAGAGACAATCGCTTGAATGTAAGCTTTGACTGAAAGCTTATTGGAAGCCCAAACTCAATCAGACATGCTCCTTAAAGAGCATTCTTGACTTAACGTAACAACTTCTACTAAAGCACACTAACTGGCGTATTATTTTATAGCTACAATAATTAATCTCTGTACTTGATTTTAATTTTCCTTTTTTATCTTTAGTGTATCTAGTAAGGTTGCTTACAAAACCACAACTGGAACAAAGCCTGGTTATCTATCCAGTCCATTTGCCACCTAACTCATTTTGATCTGCAGGAAAGCTTGATGATCATATTAGGCTTCTCTCATCAACTAGCAGTTAAAACAAAATATGATCTAATGTGTATCACCTGCTAAGTATTTTCTGTAGTTCTATTTCTGCAATGGCTGAATAATGGTGTTGCTGTTTCTTCTCATCAAACTTGTTATTTACATGGTACAGGCATCTCCATCATGTATATTCCAAATCAATGTGTTACACCATAACCTAATGTGCGTTGCTATACTCATGGAACACATTGTTTAACAATATTTATCAGAACAGATCCCGATTACATTTAGACTAGATGTTTAATTGTATGTTTTATTATTTGTATATAGTTTAGGATAGATTTTTGATTTTACCTTCAGCTTCTCATTACATTTACTGCCATTTCAACTATTTTATTTAAATTTGTCGATGTAGGATTAATTAAATGTTAAGCCGAGTTGTTCATATTATAATATGCAATATCAGTAGAATGATCTACCACATTGTAATATGTTAGCATAGAGAGATCTGAGAAAGCCTTTCTCTTTATTACCAGAATCTGGCAAAAACACTTAAAAATTATAATTGTGTGGTGAGCACAGCTTTTGACATATACGTCGCCCGTTCGATTCTCAGAGCGTATTCTGTGTGGTGACATGCGTGAAAGGGCATTCCTTCATTGAAGGTTGTGCGTTAGGTCCGGCAAGCCAGCATGTAAAACTCTACTGCCAATCATTAGCGGACCGGAGTTCCGCTGTGGTGACCCCTAACCGGAAAAGACGAAAGACACACACACAGTTACCTATACATATTACTTGGTAACTACACATTCACCATTTTTGTGTATATGTATGTATGTATGTGTGTAATACATATATGTCAGTATATATCTATATCTATCTATCTATCTATATATATATATATATATATATATATATATATATATATATATAAATAAATATGCACACACATCTATATCCAGCTGTCTATCTATGTATGTATGGCCCATATTTGATTCTTCCTCTTCCCTATGCTTTCTGAGACTGGGATTTTTCATAAACACACACACACACACACACACACACACATATATCTTCCCATGTGGTTATTCTTTTAACTCATCTTACTGTAAGCCCTGAGGACATTTTGTCCTCATCTCTCCCTAAAGACATCCTAGACTCATTTGCGTTTACACCTCTGCCCCTAGTAACAGACTTCTTTTTTGAGTTCTCATAACCTTCACTTAAACACACACACACACACACACACACACACACACACACACACATATATATATATATATATATGGGTCTACTTCAAAACATGTAAAATCCATAACATCTAATTTCATAACATTGAGACCAGAACATCTAAAACCCATAACATTGAATTTCATAACATCTAACACTACAAATCACAAGAAAATAACATCCCCTCCACATATAACAATACCAAACTACCAAACACACTTTTTACTATGTTTCTGCAGGGGGGCTACACCCCCCACACCCTGTTTTTTATATAAATATATAGCCTAAATCAGAAATTGCTCAGCTCCTTAGGAAAGAGAATATTTCCCTACCTAACCCAGGTATGTACAGATGTGTGTGTGTATGTATCTCTCTCTCTCTCTCTCTCTCTCTCTATATATATATATATATATATATATATATATATATCAGAGAGAGAGAGAACAAGCAAATACGAATAAAGTGGTGTAGGCAAACTGTCCCTCTAAAATTAGAAGTACAATGCAAAAACAACAAAGGAGGCTCTAGCTACTAAAAACATATAAAAGTTTAATCCAGAGTGCTTTTGTAGCTCAAGGCTGCTTCATCAGGCAAAACTTACTTCAAAATGTGCAGTTTATATACCTTCAAGTTAAGTAATCAGTCAATTAAATAACTAATTAGCTTAAAGGCACATAGCCAAATTCATTGACACTAAGTATACTGAAAATGTAAAACTGCATAAAAAAACATCTTCCACCAAGTTCATTCATCTAAATTTATATACAGGCTACAAAAATAGTGAATACATATAAAAAAAGTATCAACAAACATTTCAAGAAACATTTACCTATTACATGAGGCTATCTAAAGATGCATATACATATTATAAAAACATATATTGTTACTATAAAAAGTTTTCATTCTGAAAACATGGGATATATGCAAATGACCCTTATGAACATCAGGTCTTTCAGCTATATGGCTATTCTGATTGCTCATGACTTTT